>NC_091987.1:61059965-61244965 GCF_044704955.1 Pristiophorus japonicus
GGTGGAAAGGAGGATGGGGGGTGGAAAGGAGGATGGGGGGTGGAAAGGAGGATGGGGGGTGGAAAGGAGGATGGGGGGTGGAAAGGAGGATGGGGGGTGGAAAGGAGGATGGGGGGTGGAAAGGAGGATGGGGGGTGGAAA
Organism: Pristiophorus japonicus; assembly: GCF_044704955.1. NCBI lineage: Eukaryota > Metazoa > Chordata > Chondrichthyes > Pristiophoridae > Pristiophorus > Pristiophorus japonicus. The sequence continues at coordinate 61,060,107 of NC_091987.1, forward strand.
GGAGGATGGGGGGTGGAAAGGAGGATGGGGGGTGGAAAGGAGGATGGGGGGTGGAAAGGAGGATGGGGGGTGGAAAGGAGGATGGGGGGTGGAAAGGAGGATGGGGGGTGGAAAGGAGGATGGGGGGGGGGTGGAAAGGAGGATGGGGGGGGGGTGGAAAGGAGGATGGGGGGGGGTGGAAAGGAGGATGGGGGGGGGTGGAAAGGAGGATGGGGGGGGTGGAAAGGAGATGGGGGGGGGGTGGAAAGGAGATGGGGGGGGGGTGGAAAGGAGATGGGGGGGGGGGAAAGGAGATTGGGGGGGGGGGGGGGTGGAAAGGAGATGGGGGGGGGTGGAAAGGAGATTGGGGGGGGGGGGGGGGGGGGGGAGGTGGTGGAAAGGAGATGGGGGGCGGGGAGGCTGAACGGGCCGGGCCCGAGACTTCGGGCAAGGCCCGTCCCCAGCACCAGATTTACAGGTAGGTGGCGTTGGGTCGGGTTGGGATCGCGAGTCGGGTCGGGGGGAGCGCGGGTCGGGGTCGGGAGCGAGGTCGGTTCAGTTCGGGTCGGGGGGAGGGAGGGAGAGGGAGGTCAGGTCGGGGGAGGGAGGTCAGGTCGGGTCCAGTCTGGGGGGGGGGGGGGTGGGGGGGGGAGCGGGAGTCGAGTCGGGTCCAGTCCGGGGGGTCGGGTCGGGTCCGGGGGTTGGGGGAGGGGGGGGGGAAGCGGGAGTCGGATCGGTGTCGGGGACGGGTCCGGTCCAGGGGCGGGGGCAGGGGCGTGGAGCGGGAGTCGGGTCCAGTCTGGTCCGGTCCGGAGGCGGGAAGCAGGAGTCGAGTCGGGTCGGGAGAAAGCAGGAGCTGGCCGTGGGAGGAGCCTTATTCACGCAGCCTCAGTGAGGCCATTCGGCCACGGCTAGGGGCTGCGTGCTTCGGCCCCTCCCACACAGGTTTGGGCGCCTGGAGCTCACTGCACATGCGCGCTCCCGGCACTGTTTTCAGCGCAGGGACCTGGCTCCGCCCCCTACATCTCCTGCTGCGCTGCGCTGAGCTGCAAACGACCTGCAGGGAGCTGGAGAATCTGGAAGATTTTTTTAGGCGCAATTTGTGGCGCAAAAACGGGCGTCCAGGTCGGGAATGCGCCGTTCTAGGCACGGCTCGAAACTAGGGCCCATAATCACCTAAATAATTAATTAATTATTGTGACAAAGATGAACTGTCTTTGTAACTTCCATCATTAATTAACCATATCTACTAAATAATATGAATACTTAAACACCGCTGATTATGAGGATAAGCTTGGAATAAACAATTCATGGCTTTATGGTCTGGCATCTTCTTCGATTATTTGCCAAGGGGGAGTTAAATCATACACTCAGCAGCATAATGTGCTTCCAAATAGGGAATTGGTCGTGTGAACGTTAAGATAATCCAAACAGGTTGATGCAAGACCATCCAATCAGTCAAAATGAGGCATTTACACTTTCCAAGCAATAGCAGAAAACACCCAGATGATTCTTCAATTGGGAGTTATGGTGAAGGATTTAAAATTCACCAGCTGTCCTTTATTAGGACACTGACCCCAGTGTTGCTGGGGGTGGGGACGCACAGAAAATATTTTATTTTTAAATACAAAGGGTATTTTCCTCTCCATGCTGTACAACTTCCATGGCCAGAGAGCAAGGATAACCTGTTCCCGGGTCTATCCGCACGAATACAAAAGCAAAATACTGTGGATGCTGGAATCTGAAATAAAAACAGAAAATGCTGGCTATCTGCACTACTCTGAAATAACCAATGAAATGAGACACAGGAATAAGTAAGTTACTAAAGGTAGGAGAACATTTGCGAAACATTCATTATTAGATTTGTTACATATGTATACTTGTATTTACTCTGTACAGCCACCAGAGGGCTCATCCCCTGGAGTCCCAAGGGATCCCATAATCCCTTGGGAGCACAGGTATTTACGGAGGCTTCACAGGTTGGAGAGGCACTGCAATAAAAGACTACAGTCACACTTTACTTTGAGCTCAGTGTTCAGTCTGACTCTTTCTCCATACACAACAACTGGCGACGAGATACAGATAGCGAACCCAAAGATGCAGAGAACAGTGGGCAATCTGGAGAAATTCCGGGAGGGAGATGATTGGGAAACTTTTGTGGAGCGGCTCGACTAATACTTCGTGGCCAACGAGCTAGATGGGGAAGAGAGCGCTGCCAAACGAAGGGCGAACCTCCTCACCGTCTGTGGGGCACCAACATATGGCCTCATGAAGAATCTGCTCACTCCAGCGAAACCCATGGAGAAATCGTACGACGATTTGTGCACACTGGTCCGAGAGCATTTGAACCCGAAGGAAAGCGTTCTGATGGCGAGGTACCGGTTCTACACCTACAAAAGGTCTGAAGGCCAGGAAGTGGCAAGTTATGTCACCGAGCTAAGACACCTTGCAGGACATTGCGAATTTGAAGGACATTTGGAGCACATGTTCAGAGACTTTTTCGTACTTGGCATTGGCCACGAAACCATACTTCGCAAACTTTTGACTGTAGAGACCCCAACCTTGAGTAAGGCCATAATGATAGCCCAGGCGTTCATTGCCACCAGTGACAATACGAAGCAAATCTCTCAGCACAGAAGTGCTGCTATAAGTACTGTGAACAAAGTGATGTTGTTTTCAAATCGTAACATACAGGGTAGGTCACACATACCTGCACAGCTACATGTCCACAGATGTCTCAGAGTCCACCATCAAGGGTGATGAATACAAGGCCATTAACATCTTGTTGGCGCTGGGGGGGGGGGGGGGTTGATCATCGTTTCCATTCATGCCGGTTTAAAGGGTACGTTTGCAAGGGCTGTGGAACAATGGGACACCTCCAACGAGTGCGCAGGCGAGCTGCTAAGCCTGTTAAACCTGCAAACCACCATGTTGCAGAGGAGGACAGATCCTCGGAGATCATGACGAACCAGAGCCTCAGATCGAGGAGGCAGAGGTACATGGGGTGCATACATTCACCACAAATTGTTCCCCAATAATGCTAAACTAAATGGACTACCGGTGTCAATGGAGCTGGACACAGGCGCGAGCCAGTCCATCATGGGCAAAAAGACTTTCGAAAGGTTGTGGTGCAACAAGGCTTCAAGGCCAGTCTTAACTCCAGTTCACATGAAACTAAGAACTTACACGAAAGAACTGATTCCTGTAATCGGCAGTGCTACCGTAAAGGTCTCCTACGATGGAACGGTGCACAAGCTACCACTTTGGGTGATACTGGACGATGGTCCCACACTGCTCGGCAGGAGCTGGCTGGAAAAGATACGCTGGAACTGGGACGACGTCTGAGCACTATCACCTGCTGACGACACTTCGTGTGCCCAGCTCTTAAACAAATTTCCTTCGCTGTTCCAAGGAGCAAAAATGCAGATCCACCGAATTCCGGAGGCGCGACCCATCCATCACAAGGCGACAGCAGTACCGTACATGATGAGAGAAAGGGTAGAGATCGAGCTAGATCGGCTGCAAAGAGAGGGCATCATTTCACCGATCGAGTACAACGAGTGGGCCAGTCCTATCGTCCCAGTCCTCAAGGGAGACAACACCAGCAAAGTAACTATCAATCGTTTCTCCCTGCAGGACCAATACCCACTACCAAACGCCGACGACCTCTTTGCAACACTAGCGGGAGGAAAGACGTTCACGAAGCTGGATCTGACTTCAGCCTACATGACGCAGGAACTGGAGGAATTATCGAAGGCCCTCACCAGGATCAACACGCACAAAGGTCTTTTTGTTTATAACAGATGCCCGTTTGGAATCCGATCGGCGGTGGCGATATTCCAGAGAAACATGGAAAGTTTACTGAAGTCGGTCCCGCACACCGTGGTCTTCCAGGACGACATCTTGGTCACAGGTCGGAACACAGTTGAGCATCTGCAGAACCTGGAGGAGGTTCTTAGTTGACTCAACTGTGTGGGGCTCAGGTTAAAATGCTCGAAGTGCGTTTTCCTGGCGCCTGAAGTGGAGTTCCTGGGAAGGAGGATTGCGGCGGATGGCATCAGGCCCACCAACACGAAGACGGATGCAATCGAGAACGCACCGAGGCCACAGAACGTGACGGAGCTGCGGTCGTTTCTGGGACTCCTGACCGACTTTGGTAACTTCTTACCGGGTCTCAGCACACTGTTAGAACCACTGCATATCTTACTACGAAAAGGGGACGAATGGGTTTGGGACAAAAGCCAAGAAAATGCCTTTGTAAAAGCGAGAAAATTGTTATGCTCAAACAAATTGTTTGTATTGTATGATCCATGTAAGCGTTTGGTACTAGCATGTGATGCGTCGTCATATGGCGTGTATTACAACAAGTTAATGATTTCTGGAAACTGCAACCGGTTGCTTATGCATCCAGGAGTCTGTCTGAGGCTGAGAGCGCCTACAGCATGATTGAGAAAGAAGTGTTAGCATGTGTCTATGGGGTAAAGAAAATGCATCAGTACCTGTTTGGGCTAAAATTCGAATTGGAAACTGACCATAAGCCACTTATATCCCTGCTTTCCGAGAGTAAAGGGATAAATACCAACGTATTGGCCCGCATCTAGAGATGGGCGCTCACGTTGTCCGCATACAACTACGCCATCCACCACAGGCCAGGCACAGAAAACTGCGCCGATGCTCTCAGTAGGCTGCCATTGCCCACCACGGGGGTGGAAATGGTGCAGCCCGCAGATCTAGCCATGGTTATGGAAGCATTTGAGAGTGAGCAATTACCTGTCACTGCCCGGCAGATCAAAACCTGGACAAGCCAGGACCCCTTATTATCTCTAGTCAAAAGCTGTGTGCTTCACGGGAGCTGGTCCAGTGTCCCAGTGGAAATGAAGGAAGAGATAAAGCCGTTCCAGCGGCGCAAAGATGAAATGTCTATACAGGCAGACTGCCTTCTGTGGGGCAGTCGAGTAATGGTCCCCAAAAAGGGCAGAGACACCTTCATCAACGACCTCCACTGTACCCACCCAGGCATCATAATGATGAAAGCAATAGTCAGATTCCACGTGGGGTAGCCCGGTATTGATGCGGACTTATTAGAGTCCTGCATTTACAGATGTAATACATGCTCGCAGTTAAGCAATGTACCCAGGGAGGCGCCGCTAAATTTATGGTCTTGGGCCTCCAAACCGTGGTCGAGGGTACACGTCGACTATGCAGGCCCGTTCTTGGGTAAAATGTTCCTTGTGGTTGTAGACGCGTACTCCAAGTGGATTGAATGTGAGATAATGTCAACTAGCATGTCCGTTGCCACTACTGAAAGCCTGCAGGCCATGTTTGCCACACACGGCCTACCCGATGTCCTGTTGAGCGACAACGGGCCATGTTTTACCAGTGCTGAGTTCAAAGAATTCATGACCCGTAACGAGATCAAACATGTCACATCTGCCCCGTTTAAACCAGCGTCCAATGGTCAGGCAGCGAGAGCAGTGCAAACCATCAAGCAAGGCTCGAAGAGGGTAACTGAACGCTCACTGCAGAGTCGCCTATCCAGAGTCCTGCTTAGCTACCGCACGTGACCCCACTCACTCACTGGGATCCCACCTGCTGAACTGCTCATGAAAAGAGTACTTAAGACAAGGCTCTCGTTAGTTCACCCTGATCTACATGAACAGGTAGAGAGCAGGCGGCTTCAACAAAGTGCATACCATGATAGCGCAAATGTGTCACCCGAGATTGAAATCCATGATCCTGTATTTGTATTAAATTATGAACAAGGTCCCAAGTGGCTTCCCGGAAATGTCATGGCCAAAGAGGGAAGCAGGGTGTTATGGGTCAAACTTTCAAATGGACTCATTCACCGAAAACACTTGGACCAACTCGAACTCAGATTCTCGGACTATCCTGAGCAACCCACCTTGGACTCTACCTTTTTTGATCCCCCAACATACACACCAGTGGCACCGGCACCACGGTTGACCACAAAGCAGAACCCATCATCCAAAGTAGCCCAGCAGGACCCAACACATCAGGCAGCCCAGCAAGACCAGCTGCATAGCAGCCCAGCGAGGGTCCAAGAAATGATTCAACAACACAAGCTTTCACACTGAGATGATCAACCAGGGCAAGAAGGGCCCCAGATCGACTCACATTGTAAATAGTTACACTATTGACTTTGGGGAGGGGGGGGCGTGGGGGCGGGGGGGAGCAGGGAGGCGGGAAAGAGTGTTGTTACATATGTATACTTGTATTTACTCTGTACAGCCTTCAGAGAGCTCATCCCCTGGAGTGCCAAGGGATCCCATAATCCCTTGGGAGCACAGGTATTTAAGGAGACTTCACAGGTTGGAGAGTCACTCTGGAGACCTGCAATAAAAGACTACGGTCACAGTCTGACTCTTTCTCCATACACAACAATATTCACTAAGAATAGAAAGCAAAATTAAGAGAGAAATAAGAGTGCCTGTGGAAAAGAAAATTATAGCAAAATTTTGCTCAGATTTAATGGAAGGTAAATAGAAACATTTATCAGGAATTGAGAATATTGAAACAAGAGCTAGAAGGGTTCAAGTCAAGTATATTCCAGTAATCAAAAAAGGGACTTGATTCAAAATTTTGATTTTGTAGCTTAGATCGAATTTGAAACTAAAAGCAGCATTTAGCACTTACAGGTAGATAATAAAAGCCACAAAGAGAGATTAGTAAGGCTGAGTGAGAGAGAAAATTAGCAGAAAGGGAAATGAAAAGATATGCCGTAAGTACATTAGTAGCAGGAAAGTTGTGCCAAGAGAGACAAGTGCCATGCTTGCAGTGGGGAATGAGGTTATGGCAGAGATACTAATAAGTACTTTGCTTCAGTTTTCACAGGGGAAGTACATATTGGGATTATACAATTATCAGAGGTGGATATTAGTGGATATTATTATTCAGTTGGGCAATATTTCAGCAGAACCCCACCTTTTCTTTGCCAATTTGGAGATCTGTCAAGTTTCTGTCTTGGCCTGGTCTGGAATGGAATTTCAGGCTCCTTGAATCAATAATACAGGATGAAATTACTAAGCATTCCGAGAAACAAGAATTATTCAGACCCAGTCAGCATGGATTTAGAAAAGGAAGATTGTGCTTGACCAGCCTTATACAATTCTTTGAAGCAATAATTGAAGATAAATGAAAGAACTTTAGGGAATGTAGTTATATGGATTTTCAAAAGCATACTCTGCGGAGTTTAGAAGAATGAGAGGTGATCTCATTGAATCATACAAGATTCTGAGGGGGTTTGACAGGGTAGATGTTGAGAGGTTGTTTCACCTGGCTGGAGAGTCTAGAAATGGGGGCATAGTCTCAGAATAAGGGGTCAGCCATTTAAGTCTGAGATGAGGAGGAATTTCTTCACTTAGAGGGTTGTGAATATTTGGAATCCTCTACCACAAAGAGCTCTGGATGCTGAATCGTTGAGTATATTCAAAGTGGAGATAGATTTTTGGACTCATAGGGAATCAAGGGATATGGAGATCGGTCAGGAAAGTGGAGTTAAGGTTGACGATCAGCCGTGATCTTATTGAATGGCGGAGCAGACACGAGGGGTTTTACGGTCTTCTACTGCTCCTAATTCTTACGTTCTTATTTGGTGAGTTCCATACATAGAAACATAGAAAATAGGTGCAGCAGTAGGCCATTCGGCCCTTCTAGCCTGCACCGCCATTCAATGAGTTCATGGCTGAACATTCAACTTCAGTACCCCATTCCTGCTTTCTCGCCATACCCCTTGATCCCCCTAGTAGTAAGGACCTCATCTAACTCCTTTTTGAATATATTTAGTGAATTGGCCTCAACAACTTTCTGTGGTAGAGAATTCCACAGGTTCACCACTCTCTGGGTGAAGAAGTTCCTCCGCATCTCAGTCCTAAATGGCTTACCCCTTATCCTTAGACTGTGACCTCTGGTTCTGGACTTCCCCAACATTGGGAACATTCTTCCTGCATCTAACCTGTCTAACCCCGTCAGAATTTTAAATGTTTCTATGAGGTCCCCTCTCATTCTTCTGAACTCCAGTGAATACAAGCCCAGTTGATCCAGTCTTTCTTGATAGGTCAGTCCCGCCATCCCGGGAATCAGTCTGGTGAACCTTCGCTGCACTCCCTCAATAGCAAGAATGTCCTTCCTCAGGTTAGGAGATCAAAACTGTACACAATACTCCAGGTGTGGCCTCACCAATGCCCTGTACAACTGTAGCAACACCTCCCTGCCCCTGTACTCAAATCCCCTTGCTATGAAGGCCAACATGCCATTTGCTTTCTTAACCGCCTGCTGCACCTGCATGCCAACCTTCAATGACTGATGTACCATGACACCCAGGTCTCTTTGCACCCCCCCTTTTCCTAATCTGTCACCATTCAGATAATAGTCTGTCTCTCTGTTTTTACCACCAAAGTGGATAACCTCACATTTATCCACATTATACTTCATCTGCCATGCATTTGCCCACTCACCCAACCTATCCAAGTCGCTCTGCAGCCTCACAGCATCCTCCTCGCAGCTCACACTGCCACCCAACTTAGTGTCATCCGCAAATTTGGAGATACTACATTTAATCCCCTCATCTAAATCATTAATGTACAGTGTAAACAGCTGGGGCCCCAGCACAGAACCTTGCGGTACCCCACTAGTCACTGCCTGCCATTCTGAAAAGTACCCATTTACTCCTACTCTTTGCTTCCTGTCTGACAACCAGTTCTCAATCCATGTCAGTACACTACCCCCAATCCCATGTGCTCTAACTTTGCACATCAATCTCTTGCGTGGGACCTTGTCGAACGCCTTCTGAAAGTCCAAATATACCACATCAACTGGTTCTCCCTTATCCACTCTACTGGAAACATCCTCAAAAGATTCCAGAAGATTTGTCAAGCATGATTTCCCTTTCACAAATCCATGCTGACTTGGACCTATCATGTCACCTCTTTCCAAATGCACTGCTATGACATCCTTAATAATTGATTCCATCATTTTACCCACTACCGATGTCAGGCTGACCGGTCTATAATTCCCTGTTTTCTCTCTCCCTCCTTTTTTAAAAAGTGGGGTTACATTGGCTACCCTCCACTCCATAGGAACTGATCCAGAGTCAATGGAATGTTGGAAAATGACTGTCAACGCATCCACTATTTCCAAGGCCACCTCCTTAAGTACTCTGGGATGCAGTCCATCAGGCCCTGGGGATTTATCGGCCTTCAATCCCATCAATTTCCCCAACACAATTTCCCGGCTAATAAGGATTTCCCTCAGTTCCTCCTCCTTACTAGACCCCCCGACCCCTTTTATAACCGGAAGGTTGTTCGTGTCCTCCTTCGTGAATACCGAACCAAAGTACTTGTTCAATTGGTCCGCCATTTCTTTGTTCCCCGTTATGACTTCCCCTGATTCTGACTGCAGGGGACCTACGTTTGTCTTTACTAACCTTTTTCTCTTTACATATCTATAGAAACTTTTGCAATCCGTCTTAATGTTCCCTGCAAGCTTCTTCTCATACTCCATTTTCCCTGCCCTAATCAAACCCTTTGTCCTCCTCTGCTGAGTTCTAAATTTCTCCCAGTCCCCAGGTTCGCTGCTATTTCTGGCCAATTTGTATGCCACTTCCTTGGCTTTAATACTATCCCTGATTTCCCTTGATAGCCACGGTTGAGCCACCTTCCCTTTTTTATTTCTATGCCAGACAGGAATGTACAATTGTTGTAGTTCATCCATGCGGTCTCTAAATGTCTGCCATTGCCCATCCACAGTCAACCCCTTAAGTATCATTCGCCAATCCATCCCAGCCAATTCACGCCTCATACCTTCAAAGTTAGCCTTCTTTAAGTTCTGGACCATGGTCTCTGAATTAACTGTTTCATTCTCCATCCCAATGCAGAATTCCACCATATTATGGTCACTCTTCCCCAAGGGGCCTCGCACAACGAGATTGCTAATTAATCCTCTCTCATTACATAACACCCAGTCTAAGATGGCCTCCCCCCTAGTTGGTTCCTCGACATATTGGTCTAGAAAACCATCCCTTATGCACTCCAGAAAATCCTCCTCCACCGTATTGCTACAAGAGCGTTACAGCAATTACAATGGTACTGATTAAGAGAAATGTGACCACATGGATAAAGATGATTGGAGACCAGAAAACAAAGTATTAGAGGGGTAAAGGGAAGTTTTTCTGCCTGAAAAGGTATAGTGAGTGGCATTCTACTGTGCTTGAACAACTATTATTTACTATATACATAAATGCAAAAGAACATTTTGAGTCTATTAGTCAAAGTTTTTAAAATGAGATGGTTGAAGTGAGAACAGAAGAAGAAAGAAAAAAAACTTGCATTTTCATAGTACCGAAGATATCCCAAAGGCCTTCACAGGCAATGAATTACTTTTTTGGAATGCTGCAGCACCATGGAAAATAATGTATACTCTTGTTAATTCAGTCTTTTTTTCTTTAAAAACATTTAAAATATTCAGTAAATTGAATTAAGTAATTTAAACAAATCAGCACAGGAGCTGTTCTTCCTTCACATCTTCATTTCAATTTTACAGATAATCAAATTAAGAGTAGACTGTAGCACTATGAAATTGTTTATGTCCAACTGAATAGACATGCATGTAGGGCCTCTGTTTAACATTTCAATCAGAAGACAGAATCTTCTACAACTCCCTTAATGTCCGACCCTACATCATGCGCTCAAATCCTGGAGTGGTGCTCGAACACACAACCTTCCGCCTCAGGTGAAAGTGCTACTACTGAGCCAAACTATTAAAAAAAACTATTAAGGAGTCGGATTTCAGAAGAGCAGACTTTTGAAGAGGGTGAAGTTTGCTATGTATGGAATAACATGGGATTGATTACTTAAAAGGAACAACGTGGAGAGAAACTGGGAGTGTTCTGAAGGATTTTTTTTTTAACATTGCAGAGGCAATGAAACAAGTCGAGGACTGAACAGCAAAGTACAACCAGTATGGATGAAAAGGAAATTCATGGAAGGGATTAGGGAGAAGGTATGTTTAAAATTCTTAAATGTTCAGAGAAAGAGCAGGATAGGGAAAACTATAAAATCAAGCAATATTTTCTAGTTATTTCATCATCATAGGCAGTCCCTCGAAATTGAGGAAGACTTGCTTCCACTTCAAAAGTGAGTTCTCAGGTGACTGAACAATCCAATTTGGGAATTACAGTCTCTGTCACAGGTAGGAGGAAAGGGTGGGTGGGGAGTCTGGTTTGCCGCACGATCCTTCCGCTGCCTGCGCTTAACTTCTGCATGCTCTCGACGATGAGATTCAAGGTGCTCAGCGCCCTCCTGGATGCTCTTCCTCCACTTGGGGTGGTCTTTGGCCAGGGACTCCCAGGTGTCAGTGGGGATGTTGCACTTTATCAAGGAGGCTTTGAAACGTTTCTTCTGCCCACCTGGGACGCACTTGCCGTGTAAGAGTTCAGAGTAGAGCACTTACTTTGGGAGTCTTGTGTCCGGCATGCAGACAATGTGGCCCGCTCAACGGAGCAGTTAATCCAATCTTGAGTTGAACGCTCCAGTCCGAGAAAATGTTCAGACAGTAAATAGCAAATTGACCTTGGGACTTGCAATTTTTTCAATAATTCAAAGTTTGTGAACTCCATGTTCGACACATGATGCAAACCAGCACTGAGGTGTCACGGTCGCTATAGAAGACCGAGGCTAAGATTTATTTTGAAGGAACACCTGGTTTTAGCACCCAGGGTGTGAGATAGAAAGACTTAACATATATAAAAACATAAGAAATAGGAGTAGACCATATGGCCCCTCGAGCCTGTTCCGCCATTCAGTAAGATGAATCTGATCTTGGCCTCAACTCCACTTCCCTGCCCTCTCCCCATAACCCTCGACTGTTATCTTTCAAAAATCTGTCCATCTCCAATGACCCAGCCTACACAGTTCTCTTGGGTAGAGTATTCCACAGATTGACGACCCTCAGAAGAAATTCCTCCTCATCTCCATTTTAAATGGATGACCCCTTATTCTGAAACTATGTCCCCAATTCTAGATTCCCCCATGAGGGGAAACATTCTCTCTGAATCTACCCTGTCAAGCCCCTCAATCTTATACATTTCAATAAGGTCACCTCTCATTCTTCTAAACTCCAATGAGTATAGGCCCAACCTTTCTTCACAAGACAACTGCTTCATCTCAGGAATCAACCTCTGAACTGCCTCCAACGCAAGTATATCCCTCCCTAAACAAGGAGACCAAAACTGTACGCAGCACTCCAGGTTGCATTAATATAGCGCCTCTCACAAACACCGGATGTCCCAAAGCGCTTTACAGCCAATTAAGTACTTTTTAAAAAAAAAGTGTAGTCACTTTGTAATGTAGGAAATGCGCATCCAATTTGTGCACATAAGCTCCCACAGACAGCAATGTGATAATGACCGGATAATCTGTTTTCATGCTATTGGTTGAGGGATAAATATTGGCCAGGACACCAGGGATAATTCCCCTGCTCTTCTTCGAAATAGTGCCATGGGATCTTTTACGACCACCTGAGAGAGCAGACAGGGCTCGGTTTAATGTTTCATCTGAAAGAGAACACAAGAGTATGCCATAACGTTGCAATGCTCTTGCACATACCTGCACTTTGGCTTCAAGCACTTTTGGTAGCCATACATTGGGCCCAAGTTTCGAGCCGCGCCTAGAACGGCGCAGTCCCGACCTGGACGCCCGTTTTTCGCGCCACAAAAAACCCTCCAGATTCTCCATCTCCCTGCAGGTCCTCTGGCCCTCGGCGCAGCGCAGCAGGAGCTGTAGGGGGCGGAGCCAGGTCCCTGCGCTGAAAACAGTGCCGGGACCTCTGCACATGCGCGCTACAGTGGGCGCACAAGTGCAGTAGCTCCAGGCGCCCGAAACTGTGTGGGAGGGGCCCAAAGCATGCAGCCCCTAGCCCTGGCCGAATGGCCTCACTGGGGCTGCGTGAATAAGGCTCCTCCCACGGCCAGCTCCTGCTTCCTCCCGACCCAACTCGACTCCCGCTTCCCGCCTCCGGACCGGACCGGACACCCGCTCCACCGCCCCCCCCCCCCCGCCGGACCCAACACCCGCTCCCCGCCCCCCCCGGACTGGATCCGACCTGACCTCCCTCCCCCCGACCTGACCTCCCTCTCCCTCTCCCTCCCTCCCTCACCGACCTCCCTCCCACCACCCCCCCCGACCCGACTCAATGCCACCTAGCTGTAAATCTGGTGTTGGGGACGGGCCCTGCCCGAAGTCTCGGGCCCGGGCCGTTCAGCCTCCCTCCCCCTTCTCCTCCCCCTCCCCCCCAATCTTCTCCCTCACTCTTCTCCCCCATCCCTCACCCTTCTCCCCCATCCCTCGCTGTCAGAAACACAGACACTGACAGACAGAGAGATAGAGACACTGACAGAGACACACTGAGGGGGGCATCCCAGCACGCTGTTGGAGGGCTCCCGGTGCTGCAGTCGGTAAGTAGAAAATGTTTTATTTATTGATTTAAAAAAAAATTATTTATTAATTTTTTTTGATTGATTTATTGGTTGATTTATTGATGTATTTATCATTTATTATTGATGATGGCTCTTTATTTGTAAAACTAAAGTGTTTAATGTTTGTAAACTTCCCTTTAAACCCCCCCCCCACCATTCCCTACGCCTGATTTGTAACCTACGCCTAATTTTCTAAAGTGTAGACAAGGTTTTTTCGAGCGTACAAAAATCTTCACTTACTCCATTCTAAGTTAGTTTGCAGTAAGTTTTCACTGACGAAACTTTGAAATCAGGCGTAAATGGCCGGACTCGCCCCCTTTTGAAAAAAAAATTCTGTTCCAACTGACTAGAACTGGAGCAAACTAAATGACGAGAATTCCGATTTCTAAGATACTCCGTTCTACACCAGTTGCTCCTAAAAATCAGGAGCAAATCATGTGGAAACTTGGGGCCATTATTTTGTGAAAGTGAAAATATAGATCACATATTTTAGGGTTGTTCTGTATAAATTGCACCCATTAATCTCCACTTATCCCATCATTAAAATGCATCGTGTTACAAGATGCACCAGAAATCTTCAGTCATTTCGACCAGCAGCAAGAACCTTGAATTTCTTCAACCTAATCTACTCTAACTTAGAATAGTAGTAAAACTACTATTTTCAGTATATGTGCCATCTTGTAAGGCAACTCTATGAACAACAAAAACTATTCTTTTCAATCAATAATACTTTTGAATATCTGTTTTTTCTCTAAATCTCAGGACAGGACATATTAATATTCCATCCCACCAGGAGTGTTACATGAAAGATTCCAGAAGGTTTAGGCTTCTTTAAAAAAAAAATAATAATTCTCAGGATGTGGGCCTCGTTGACAAAGCTAGCATTTATTGCCCATATTTTTGAACCGCTGAAAATGGTGGTTTGATGAAGCTGAGTGGCTTGTTAGGACAGTTCAGAGTGCAGCTCAGAGTCAATCACGTTGGTGTGGGACTGGAATCACTGGAGCCAGACAGGGTAAAGATGGCAGGCTTCTCAGGATGCCAGTATTTGTTGCCCATTCCTGGTTGCCCTCGAGAAGGTCCTGGTGAGTCGTCTTCTATAACTGCTGCAGTCTGTGTGGTGAAGGTGCTCCCACAATGCTGTTAGGTAGGGTATTCCAAGATTTTAACCCAGCAACAATGAATGAACAACGATATAGGTCTAAGTCAGGATGGTGAGAGACTCGGAGGCACTTGGAAGCAATATTTTCCAATGCACCTGCCCTTCTAGGCGGCGGAGGTCGCATGTTTGGAAGGTGCTGCCGAAGAAGCCTTCATGAGTTGCTGCAGCGCATTCTGTACATAGGACACACTGCAGCCACAGGTACGCTGATGGTGGAGGGAATGGATGTTTAAGCCGGTGGAAAGAATGCTGATCAAGCTGACTGTTTTGGCCTGGATAGTGCCGAGCTTCTTGGGTGTTATTGGAGCTGCACCCACCCAAGAAAGTGGAGAGTATACCATCGCACTCCTGACTTGTGTTTTGTTGGTAGTAGAGAGTTTTTGGGGAGTCAGGTGGTGAGCCACTCACCGCAGAATACCCACAGCTTCTGACCTGCTCTAGTAGGCACGGCATTTATGTGGCTGGTCCACTTCAGTTTCTAGTCAATGGTGAGCCCCAGGATGTTGATAGTGGGGAGCTCGGTGATGATAATGTTATTTTTTTTGTTTTCTGTCTTGGCTAGCTTAGACGCTGGAGTTTAAGTGATTCTTTGGACCATAAAAAGAATTTGTATTTCTTTAGAGGGTTAGCAAACTGGTGCTTTAACGGTTGCCTTTCCCTTGGCGGTCATTCCAAATATACCAATGTTTCTTCTGTTTCTGATAAAGGAATAAGAAGTTTCACCTCAGAAAGCATATGCAACTATGTATGCCTACTCAGCAAAATGCCTTCTGCAATGCCAACATCTTGCATTTATTTAGCACCTCTACAATGCAACAGCTTGCATTTATATAGCACCATGAACTTGGGAAAATCGTCCCATGGTACTCCACAAAGGCGTAATCAGATAAAAATGATACTGAATCAAAGGGGGAGATATTAGGAACGGTGACCAAAAGCTTGATCAAACAGCTGAGTTTTAAGGAGGGGCTCAAAGAAGCAAAACTAGTTGGAGAAGCCAGAGAAATTTAGGGAACAAATACTAGAATATGGGATCTGGAAAGCTGAAGACACAGCTGCCATTGGCGAGATGGAGGTGGGTGGAAATTGTCAAAAGGCAAGAATCAGAGGAACGGAGAGTTTGGGGAGATGGGGGTTGTAGGGCTGGAGGAGGTTAGAGAGGGGAAGAGATAGAGAGGGGTGAGGTCATGAAGGGATTTAAACAGAAGGATGTCAATTCTAAATTTGAATCGTTGGGGAAGCTGAGGGCCAACACAGGGGTGATAGGTGAACAGGAACAAGTGTGGGATAGGATATGAGCAGCAGAGTTTTGAATAAGCTGATGTTTACAGAGGGTGGACAATGGAAGGCCGATCAGAAAAGCATTGGACTAGTCATGCATGGAGATTACAGAATTAGATGCCGGTTTTGGCAGCTGGTGGGCTCAGCAAGAGTGGTGGCTGGCAATGTTACACCATAAAGCACATCAAGGTCACAATCAGAGGATTCATTTGTAACTTTGGTTAGGGATGCTTTAAAAACCAAAAAGGGAAGTTGGGTAGTCAACAGCTTTGTTGGAATTAGGTCAAGGGAGCAGGAATTGGATCATAGACACGGTGAGCTTTGAGAGAATTAAGCAAAATAGGAGAGAAACTAAAGGAGGGCTAGGGGAAGGGTTGACTTGGTAGGGAAAGGGAAGCAGCAGAGGCAGCTTAACGGATGGTCTCAATCTTAGTAACAAAGAATTTCATGAGTTCCTTGGACTTCCTGTTGGAGGTAGGGCTGGGGCAGGATAGAGGGGCTCAAGGAGACGGCTGGTAATGTAGAAAAGAAGCCATGTTTATCTTTGCATTCCAGAATGATCTTGGAATAGTGAGTGGTTTTGGTAGAGCAAAGTGAGGCCTGATCATGCTTGATGTGGTTCAGCCAAATCTTGTGATGGATGTCTAAACCAGATGTATGCCAGATATGCTCAAATCTGCACCCTTGAACTTGAGGAAATGAAGATGGAGACCATATTGGGGAACTGACCAGGATCAGAGAGAGTAAGGGTTTTGTTGAGGATATGTGTATCAAAGGTGGATATGATTGCAACCTGTACCGAGAGAGTTAGGAGTGCTTCTTGAAGTAAATTTCTCCCAGCATATTCTCCCAGCAGTGGAAATCTGTTATCCCTCACTGGACTTTGGAGCATACAAACAATAGATTGAATCTGGATCCCCTATGGGTACATCTGAATGCAGTCATTTATAAGTGACTTAGCAGTATATCTTAATGCATTAAGTATCGACTTCCTTGAATTGTATCAGACAGAATAAAAGATTCACCATATTCTTAGAATAGTGCAGAAAATATACAACTGAAAAATAAAAAGGATTTTCTTGGTGGTCACAGGAACTGTGTGGTCAGGCAAGGAAAATGACTCTGAAGTAGAACAAAAGGAGTGAAAGTAAAAATCCAAGAAAACCTATTGATGTGGATAACTCCAACAGATTAAGATAGAATGATGACCTGAAGCTTCAGCAAAGGATATATCCAAGTGATATTATTTGATCACTACTCAGGATATATTGAGATATAAATACAGAAGTCAGAATTATCTTCCTGCACCCATTTCAAAAGTAGAGGATCTTAATGTTCGAGATCTTCAAGTAAGTATTCTGAATTTGACTGAACAAGAGTACACAAAGGAGGGTGAGCTGACACTTACAATGAAGCCAAGACCAAGATCAATCCTTGTATCCATAAGGTCAAAACAGTTGCGGGACATGTTAACTCCTTAATAATTGGCAAATTCTATTAAGAGCATTTCATAGTGGGGGGCTTTATTCATCAGAAAACAGAACTAATTCTAGCTCTGGATAGTCTGAAAGTTTTGCCTCAAGTTAATATATAAGCTAGGACACGATCAGCAACGAAAATTCAATAACAAACTCCAACTATTTACATATGCTGATTGACCCACTGTATTTCCAACATTTTCTATTTTTAACCCCAACTGTCGAGATATCTCAAGCTGGTCAGTCAAAGACTCAAAAGATTTATTTGCACAGTAATTGAGAGATTGACAGCACCAATAGCAAATATATCTCTGACTGCTGATGCAAAGGTTTTAAGCCATGAGCTGGAGGAAGAATACAAGGTTATAGAAGAAATCAATAGTTTCTCCCTTCTGATACAAGATGATATGCCACCTGACACATGCTGATCCTGTGCCACCTATGCTAGCAGAGCCACTCAAATTCATAACATGTAAATTGCAATTCCAGTTTCAGAAGCCAAATATTCGACTTTATAGAGTCATTTCCGTAACAGAGTATGCAGAATTTGAAGACCAGTATTGGCACGTATATATCTTCAGAATATGGAGTTGTGGAGTCTAGAGCAGGCATTTGCTGATTAATTGTTCCTTGGTTAGGCAATAAGTCTACCCAAAAGTCATGTTAAATGCACGAGAAAGAATCCATTTTTACTGTAGCAACTAGGATGCATTTAGTGATTAGTCTTATACCAACCCAAGTACATAGGTGGACATCACTTGGAGGTAAATAAGATAATTCTATTGATTAGTGCTTTTCCATAGCTGATGTCCTGCTTCTGTTTTTCCATCCAGAAGAGTATCAAAATACAATGACAACTTAAGCACTCCTCTGTGACGCCTTGTTCATCCCCCGTTTGTTTACTCAATGTGCCCCATTGCCGCATCCAAGACTATTCTATACCTTTTAGTTGTTTTGATTTCTTATTGTTGATGAGTTTAGTTTGTTCTCAGACCAATTAGGAACAATCGCCTCCTCCCTTCACCCTCTCGGTGAATTTTCCTCTATTTATCTTGAAAGAAACTGTAGATTTAGATTTAAATAGTGATGACAAAAATGTGAGCGTTAAAACTGTATCTTCATTAGGGGTGAAACTCAAGCTCCAGTATGTACAACTCATAATCCATGCCAGAAGGTACAAATGATCTCACAAGTACCTTTCATTTATACTAAGAAATACAGTATGTTTCCAGAGATTAAATGCTTCACTTTTTTGGTCTGAGGATTGTACCAAACATTTAGCAGAAATAATTCTAAAGGCTTTTTAGTGGGAATTATTATTCGAGAAATACTAAAACATGTTATACTATTATAAAATGGAATTAAAAGGAATAAAAGGTAAAAAAAGAAAGGACCAAGAGTAAGAGTCAATCTTTTAGCAGAAATTGCATTTGAAATGTTAACTTGTCTTCAGATGCTAATGGACTTTTGTATATTTACAGCTTTTGCTTTATTCATTATTCACATCTCTATGGTTAAGCAACAATGATGTAAGCAGAGTAAAATCTATGGCTACCCTGTGCACTGATGCTGAATTGCATATCAAACTGCATATCAAATTGCATATCAGAAGCCAGTATGTAACTATTACAAGTTTATACAAAAATATACACTCCATGTAAAACCCTATGTGAATTACCAATGCTGTCTTTGTACTTTTAATTTATTCTCTTCTCTGCAGAATACCAGTTCCCAATAAAGGGTACAGGCAAAGAATGTCATCTATTCCAATGCTAATTTTTAAGCAACCAATAAAGGTCCACAATAGCTAATCAGGGGACTCATTCATGCATCTTCTCCCCATCTAGTCCATTTTCCATCTTTCCCCTGGTAATCTGCCTACCCCCTGCTCTTGCTTCACTCTGACAGGGAGATTCCTTCTGTGATTAGGAATTAACCGGAAGGGAAAGAGTTCCTCTTGCACAACTTGTGGCAAATTCTTAACTGCATTCTTGATAAACATGTTTATGATTTTACTATGCACAACAGCAGAGAAAAATTCTCCCTTCCTCACAGGTGAAGAAATAAGAGAACAACCCAGTAATCTGCCACTTTGTTGTACAACACATTGGTGCACCAACACGTTGCAACATTATTTTAGTAGCAATGAATTGACTTAAAACTGTAGACTCTACCCAAAGATTAAAATTTTGATGGAAGATATGATCAGGTACATACCTGGCTACAGCTTCACTGTAAACAAAACCTGCATCTGCCCTTTTCACAATTTCAAAACAGAGGTCTGCACCATCCATACTGTAATAAAACAAAGAAAGCACAAATTTAACAGTGTATTCCAAGAAAACGTCCCAGTATAAGTAAATACCTACACAAAAGAATGTATTGAAAGTTAAAAGTTTGTCATACCATCAGTAGCAGATTAAAAGGCACAATTTGTGTGTGTATTATGTGTAACAGTTTTCCACTGGCATTGCTGACACTATCAGCAAAACTAACATTTTTTTGTCAGAATAACTTTTTAGTTATATACCTGAACTAACATCTCCAGATATCATCTCATTCTGCTATTATGGTGATAACTGCTTCATCACCTAATCACAACACGCTTAAGCTTTAAAAATTTGGATGGAGCAAGCAAAATTTTTAATAATTCATTGAATTTGCAAAATGGCAATCTGTTGGATTTGACAATTTCAAACACGCTTGAAAAGATTAATACGAGTAGCATATATTTTGATAAAAAAAGCAAATCTGAACTATCAGATCTCCTACAACATTAGTTACTATGAATTAGAGATTACATTTTTCCAATGGGGGAGGATTATGTAGAATACATATCCCCACTGAAGAAAGTTGTAGAAGATCGCCTCAGTTATTTTTAAAACAAGCTCCTGTAGCAGTGTTTTTTTTATTAATTGCAAGTAAATAAGTTTGTTCTCCTCCAATACCAGATTTACGTAAATATATCTGTGTGTAAAATGGGTGAACGACTATACTTTGGTTTTTACACCGAGAGTCAATAAATAAATAAAACTCAAGAAAAGATGAACAAATTTGCAGCTTTCCTTGGTTACAAGATATCTTCACAACAGTACTTAGTGTTACAAAAAAAGTCGTCTTAAATAAAGAGCAGCATTTTGGAACCTCCCTCTAAATTTGGATAATGGTAAAGTCATACCAGAATTTGCAGGCAAACTCTTAAAATCCATAATTTCAGATAAAATTCGTGAGTATTTAGAAATGCATGGATTAATTACGGTCATCCAGCACAAATTTGTTAAAGGAAATTCATGTTTGACAAATTTAATAGTTTTGATGAAGTGACTGACTGAGTAGATAGAGAATTCAGTAGGTGTCATGCATTTATATTTTCAGAATGTCTCATAGAGGACTTGTTACAAAAATCTAGGTGTTTGGTACAAGAGAAAATCGGGTCAGTTATTGTTCTCGGTATATTTGGACTTTGGGAAAGGCAGCACAATCTCGAAATTTGCTGCTAACAGAGAATTCGACAAACAATGAGGACTGCACGACAGATTGGTAGACTGGTGGTAAATGCAATTTAAGGTGGAGAAGTAAGAGTTAATACATTCTAGAAGTATATAGTTAATGGAAAGATTCTGAAAGGTGTTGATGGAGGTACAGGGCTTTAAATACCTAATTTCCTGAAAGTGCAAGTGCAGATAGATAATAAAATAATATATTAGCATGGATAGAGGATTGGCTAACTAACAAAGAGTCAGGATAAATGGTTCATTCTCTGGTTGGCAACCAGTAACTAGTGGGGTGCCGCAGGGATCAGTGCTGGGACCCCAACTATTTACAATCTATATTAACGTCTTGGAAGAAGGGACTGAATGTAACGTAGCCAAGTTTTCTGACGATACAAAGATGAAAGGAAAAGCAATGTGTGAGGAGGACACAAAAAATCTGCAAATGGGCATAGACAGGCTAAGTGAGTGGGCAAAAATTTGGCAGATGGAGTATAATGTCGGAAAATGTGAGGTCATGCACTTTGGTAGAAAAAAATCAAAGAGCAAGTTATTATTTAAATGGAGAAAGATTGCAAAGTGCTGCAGTACAACAGGAGCTGGGGGTACTTGTGCATGAAACACAAAAGGATAGTATGCAGGTACAGCAAGATATCAGGAAGGCCAATGGTATCTTGACCTTTATTGCAAAGGGGATGGCGTATAAAAGCAGGGAAGTCTTGCTACAGTTATACAGGGTATTGGTGAGGCCACGTCTGGAATACTGCGTGCAGTTTTGGTTTCCATATTTACGAAAGGATATACTTGCTTTGGAAGCAGTTCAGAGAAGGTTCACTAGGTTGATTCCGGGGATGAGTGGGTTGACTTATGAGGAAAGGTTGAGAAGGTTGGGCTTCTACTCATTGGAATTCAGAAGAATGAGAGGTGATCTTATCGAGACGTATAATTATTAAATAGATTATGAGGGGGCTTGACAAGGTGGATGCAGAGAGGATGTTTCCACTGATGGGGAGAATAAAACTAGAGGACATAATC
The DNA here is from genome assembly GCF_044704955.1 of Pristiophorus japonicus. Classification (NCBI taxonomy): domain Eukaryota; kingdom Metazoa; phylum Chordata; class Chondrichthyes; family Pristiophoridae; genus Pristiophorus; species Pristiophorus japonicus. Next base: position 61,082,022 of record NC_091987.1, read on the forward strand.
TTAGAATAAGGAGCCGCCCATTTAAAACAAAGATGAGGAGAAATTTCAACTCTGAGGGTTGTTAAATCTGTGGAATTCGCTGCCTTAGAGAGCTGTGGAAGCTGGGCTATTGGATAAATTTAAGACAGAAATAGACAGTTTCTTAGGGGATAAGGGGTTATGGGGAGTGGGCGGGGAAGTGAAGCTGAGTCCATGATCAGATCAGCCATAATCTTATTGAATGGCAGAGCAGGCTCGAGGGGCTGTGTGGCCTACTCCTGTTCCTATTTCTTATGTTATGTTCTTATAAGAAAAGTCCAACAGCATTTTAGGCTTTATAATTTGAGTGAAGAAATAATAACAAATTTGTACAAAACATTGGTTAGGTCACAGTTAGAGCACTGTGTGCAGCTCTGGACACCCATTACAGAAAAAAAACCATTAAAGTCGTAGAGAGCATACAGTGTAGATTCATTAGGTTGGAAAACTATTAGGAGGGGATACTGGAACTATTTCCACTGGAGAGACAGTTGAGAGGAGATTTAACAAAGGATTGGTGGAACGTTGAATGGTTTGCTATAGGAAGTGGTTGAAGCAGAAACAGTTGCATTTTTTTCAGGGAAAATGGATAGCTATTTGAAGCAAAGGGCTGTGGGGAGAGTGCGTGGCAGTTGGGTGAATTTTGGATTGGTCCAGCAAAGAGCTGGCAAACAATATGCTGAATGGTCTCCTTCTGTGCTATAAACTATTTTTCTAATTCCCACTATTTGTATCAATCATTTCATTTTGCTGGTCGTTTGATTATTGAGATAAACAAATGGAAGAAATGCAGCTGGTGTAAGCATTTGGTATACATTATATCATATAAATATTAAGCAACCAGACTTCCAAGGTGGAAAATTTTATTTGTCGTTTATTGCTCAATAAACAACCCTTGAATACAGTAACACTTTGTTTTTTCATTAAAGCTATCTCAAAAATTCATGTTTTAGATTGTATGTTGTCTTATACAAGAAAAGATTAATTGGGTTACTTCCTCTGCTCCTAAAATTGGATTCTGTGGGGTTTTATTCTTTGTAATTCTCCATCAGTACACAGAAGTGGAGGAGGGGTGTGGTTTGCAAACATGAAATCATGGCAAGCTTTTTTGTTTGGCAAGACCTGTTGAAGGCCATAAGAAAAATTTTGGGGAAGGAAAAGTAACACTGAAACCATTTTTATAACGCAGTTTTATTTCCTCACATTACACACACATATGTAAATTGTACCTTGCTACCTACCTAGTTGAGTCTCCTAAAATGACAATAATGGCTGCAAGAAGGCTTGTGAGCTCAAGGTTCAGGTTTCTCAGTGAGCCAGTGTTCTCTCTTTCTTTATTCGTTCCTGAGAATTGGGCGTCACTGACAAGACCAGCATTTATTGCCCATCTCTAATTGCCCTCGTGAAGGTGATAAGCCGCTGCAGTCCGCGTGGTGAAGGTACTCCCATCATGCTGTGAGGGAAGGAGCTCCAGGATTTTGACACAGCGACTATGAAACAATGCCGATATATTTCCAACTCAGGATGGTGTGACTTGGAGGGGAACGTGGAGGTGATGGAGTTCCCATGCGCCTGCTGCCCATGGTGCTAGAAGTCATGGGTTTGGGAGGTGCTGTCGAAGAAGCCTTGGCGGGTTGCTGCAGTGCATCTTGTAGATGGTACACACTGCAACCATAGTGCGCCGGTGGTGGAGGGAGTGAATGTTTAAGATGATGGATGTAGTGCCAATCAAGCGGGCTGTTTTGTCCTGGATGGTGTCGAGCTTCTTCAGTGTTGCTGGAATTGCACTCATCCAAGCAAGTGGAGAGTATTCCATTACACTCTTGACTTGTGCCTTGTAGATGGTGGAAAGACTTTGGGGAGTCAAGAAGTGAGGCACTTGTCGCAGGATACCCAGCCTCTGACCTGCTCTTGTAGCCACAGTATTTATTATGTGGCTGGTCCTGTTTCTGGTCAATGCTGACCCCAAGGATGTTGATATTGATGTTGGAGTGATTTGGCAATGGCAATGTCATTGAACAGAAAAAGCAGCAAACCTCAGGACTGGGAGAATTTTGTAATACAGCAGAGGGTTTAATTAGGAGGGGGAAAATAGAGTACGAGCGGAAGCTTGCTGGGAACATAAAAACTGACTGCAAAAGCTTCCACAGATATGTGAAGAGAAAAAGATTAGTGAAAACAAACGTAGGTCCCTTGCAGTCAGATTAAGGTGAATTTATAATGGGGAACGAAGAAATGGTGGACCAGTTAAACAAATACTTTGGTTCTGTTTTCACGAAGGAAGACACAAATAACCTTCTGGAAATACTAGGGGACCGAGGGTCTAGGGAGGAGGAACTGAAGGATATCCTTATAAAGCGGGAAATTGTGTTCAGGGCCTGATAGTCTGCATCCCAAAGTACTTAAGGAAGTGGCCCTAGAAATAATGGATGCATTGGTGATCATTTTCCAGCAGTCTATCGACTCTGGATCAGTTCCTATGGACTGGAGGGTAGCTAATGTAACACCAGTGTTTAAAAAAGGAGAGAAAACGGGGAATTATAGACAGGTTAGCCTGACATCAGTAGTGGGGAAAATGTTGGAATCAATTATTAAAGATGAAATAGCAGCGCATTTGGAAAGCAGTGACAGGATCGGTTCAAGTCAGCATGGATTTATGAAAGGGAAATCATGCTTGACAAATCTTCTGGAATTTTTTGAGGATGTAACTAGTAGAGTGGACAAGGGAGAACCAGTGGATGTGGTGTATTTGGACTTTCAAAAGGCTTTTGACAAGGTCCCACACAAGAGATTGGTGTGCAAAATTAAAGCACATGGTATTGGGGGTAATGTACTGACGTGGATAGAGAACTGGTTGTCAGACAGGAAGCAGAGTCGGGATAAACGGGTCCTTTTCAGAATGGCAGGCAGTGACTAGTGGAGTGCCGCAGGGCTCAGTGCTGGGACCCCAGCTCTTTACAATATACATTAATGATTTAGATGAAGGAATTAAGTGTAATATCTCCAAGTTTGCAGATGACACTAAACTGGGTGGCGGTGTGAGCTGTGAGGAGGATGCTAAGAGGCTGCAGAGTGACTTGGACAGGTTAGGTGAGTGGGCCAATGCATGGCAGATGCAGTATAATGTGGATAAATGTGAGGTTGTCCACTTTGGTGGCAAAAGCATGAAGGCAGATTATTATCTGAATGGCGGCAGATTAGGAAAGGGGAAAATGCAACGAGACCTGGGTGTCATGGCTCATCAGTCATTGAAAGTTGGCATGCAGGTACAGCAGGCGGTGAAGGCGGCAAATGGTATGTTGGCCTTCATAGCTAGGGGATTTAAGTACAGGAGCAGGGAGGTCTTACTGCAGTTGTACACGACCTTGGTGAGGCCTCACCTGGAAGAGTGTGTTCAGTTTTGGTCTCCCAATCTGAGGAAGGACATTCTTGCTATTGAGGGAGTGCAGCGAAGGTTCACCAGACTGATTCCCGGGAAGACAGGACTGACATAGAAACATAGAAAATAGGTGCAGGAGTAGGCCATTCGGCCCTTCTAGCCTGCACCGCCATTCAATGAGTTCATGGCTGAACATGCAACTTCAGTACCCCATTCCTGCTTTCTCACCATACCCCTTGATCCCCCTAGTAGTAAGGATTTCATCTAACTCCTTTTTGAATATATTTAATGAATTGGCCTCAACAACTTTCTGTGGTAGAGAATTCCACAGGTTCACCACTCTCTGGGTGAAGAAGTTTCTCCTCATCTCGGTCCTAAATGGCTTACCCTTATCCTTAGAAGACATATTAGGAGAGACTGGATCAACTGGGCCTTTATACACTGGAGTTTAGAAGGATGAGAGAGGATCTCATAGAAACTTAAGATTCTGACAGGACTGGACAGGTTAGCTGTGGGAAGAATGTTCCCGATGATGGGGAAGTCCAGAACCAGGGGACACAGTCTTAGGATAAGGGGTAGGCCATTTAGAACTAAGATGAGGAGAAACTTCTTTACTCAGAGTTGTTAACCTGTGGAATTCCCTACCGCAGAGAGTTGCTGATGCCAGTTCATTGGATATATTCAAGAGGGAGTTAGCTATGGCCCTTACAGCTAAAGGGATCAAGGGGTATGGAGAGAAAGCAGGAAAGGGGTACTGAGGGAATGATCAGCCATGACCTTATTGAATGGTGGTGCAGGCTCGAAGGGCCAAATGGCCTACTCCTGCACCTATTTTCTATGTTTCTATGAAAATCAAGGGGCAGTGGTTAGACACTCTCTTGTTGGAGATAGTCATTACCCACCACTTGTGTAGCACAAATGTTACTTGCCACTTAACAGCCCAAGCCTGAATATCATCCTTTTCTTGCTGCATGTGGGCATGGACTGCTTCATTTTCTGAGGAGATGGTCCTGGCAGAACCCAAACTGAGCATCAGTGAGCGGGTTATTGGTGAGTAAGTGCCGTTTGATAGCACTGTCGACAACACTTCCATCACTTTGCTGATGATTGAGAGTAGACAGGTGGGGCGGTAATTGGTCAGATTGGATTTGTCCTGTATTTTGTGGACAGGACATATCTGGACAGTTTTCTACATTGTCAGATAGATGCCAGTGTTGTTGCTATACTGGAATAACTTGGCTAGAGGCGCGACTAGTTCTGGGGCCCAAGTCGGGGCCCATAGCCTTTTCTGTATCCAGTGTGCTCAGCCATTTCTTGATATCTCGTGGAATGAATCGATTTGGCTGAAAACTGTCTTCTGTGATGGTGAGAATCTCAGGAGGAGGCCGAGATGGATCATCCACTCGGTAATACTGGTTGAAGGTGGTTGCAAATGCCTCAACCTTGTTTTTTGCTCTCGTGTGCTGGGCTCTGCCATCATTCAGAATGGGGTTGTTCATGCAGCCTCCTCCTACTGTTAGTTGTTTAATGGTCCACCATTCACGACTGGATGTAACAGAACTGCAGAGATTTGATCTGATCCGTTGGTTGTGGGATCACTTAGCTCTGTCTACAGCATGTTGCTTCCATGGTTTAGCATGCATGTAGTCCTGTGTTGCAGTTTCCACAGGTTGACACCTCATTTTTAAGTACACCTGGTGCTGCTCCTGGCCTACTTTTCTACACTCCTCATTGAACAGGGTTGATCACCTGGCTTGATATTAATGGTAGAGTGAGGGATACGCCTGGCCAAGAGGTTACAGATTGTGGTGGAATACAATTCTACTGCTGCTGATGGTCTACAGCGCGTCATGGATGCCCAGTTTTGAGCTGCTGGATTTGTTCTGAATCTATTCCATTTAGCACAGTGGAAGTGTCACATAACACGATGGAGAGTGTGCTCAGTGTGAAGATGGGACTTCATCTCCACAAGGACTGTGCCGTGGTCACTGCTATCAATGGGGGAGCGGGGGGGAGGAATCAGGTGAGCGGAAATTTAAAAATTCAAAGATAAAGGAGAAGGCAATAGTGCAGGGTAGCGATAGGGGTAATGTTAACCTGAGTGTGACAGGAAGGGACAGAGCGTACAAACACAAAAGTGCATCAGAAAGTGGGGTCAGAGTAGGGACACGTGGTAAAAAGACAAAATTAAAAGCTCTTTATCTGAATGCACGCAGCCTTCGTAACAAGATAGATGAGTTGATGGTACAAATAGAAATAAATGGCTATGAGCTGATAGCCATTACAGATGTGGTTGTAAGGTGACCAAGGCTGGGAACTGAATATTTAGGCATATTTGACATTTCAGAAGGATAGGCAGAAAGGATAAGCAGATGGGGTAGCTCTATTAATAAAGGATAAGATCAGTGCATTAGTGAGAAATAATATTGGCTCAGAAGATCAAGGCGTAGAATCAGTTTGGGTGGAGATAAGAAATAATAAGGGAAATAAGTCACTGGTGTGAGTAGTCAATAGGCCTCCTAAAAGTAGCCACACTGTAGGACAGAGTATACATCAAGAAATAATGTAGGCTTGTAAGAAAGGTATGGCAATAATCATGGGCGATTTTAACTTCATATTGATTGGACAAATCAAATTGGCAAAAGTAGCCTTGAGGAAGAGTTCATAGAGTGTATTCGGGATGGTTTCTTAGAACAATAACGCTGTGGAACCAACCAGGGAGTAGACCATTTTAGATCCGGTAATGTGTAATAAGACTGGATTAATTAATGATCACATAGTAAAGGATCCTTTTGGGAAGAGTGATCATAGCATGGTAGAATTTCAAATTCAGTTTTAGGGTGAGAAAGTTGTGTCTCAAACTAGTGTCCTGAACTTAAATAAAGGCAATTACAAAGGTATGAAGGCAGAGTTGGCTAAAGTGGACTGGGAAAATAAATTGAAGGGCAAGATGGTAGATAAGCTGTGGCAGACATTTAAGGAGATATTTCATAACTCTCAGCAAAGATATATTCCAGTGAGAAAGAAAGACTGAGAGAAGGATGAACCATCGTGACTAATTAAGGAAGTAAAGGATGGTATCAAATTGAAAACAAAGGCATACGACATTACGAAGATTAATGGAAGGCCAAAGGATTGGGAAATTTTTAGAAACCAGCAAAGGATGACTAAAAAAATAAAGGGCAGAAGATAGATTATCAGAGTAAACTAGCAAGAAATATAAAAACAGACAGTAAGAGCTTCTACAGGTATATAAAAAGGAAGAGAGTAGCTGAAGTAAATGTTGGTTGCTTCGAGGATGAGACCAGGGAATTAATAATAGGAAACAGGAAAATGGCAGAGACTTTGAGCAAATATTTTGTATCGGTCTTCACGGTAGAAGACACTAAAAGCATTCCAATAATTGATAATCAAGGGGCTATTGGGGGAGGGGAACTTAAAACAATCACTATCACGAGAGAAAAAGTACTAGGCAAACTAATGGGACTAAAGGTGGACAAGTCCCCTGGACCTGATGGCCCGCATCCTAGGTTCTTTAAAGAAGTGTCTACAAAGATAGTGGATGCCTCGGTTGTAATCTACCAAAATTCCCTGGATTCTGGAGAGATCCAAGCGGATTGGAAAACCGCAAATGTAAAGCCCCCATTGAAGAAAGGAGGGAGACAGAAAGCAAGAAACTATAGACCAATTAGGCGAAGATCTGTCATTGGGAAAATGCTGGAGTCCATTATTCAGGAAGTAGTAGCAGGACATTTAGAAAATCATAATACAGTCAAGCAGAGTCAGCATGGTTTCATGAAAGGGAAATCATGCTTGACAAATTTGCTATAGTTCTTTGTCAACAAGCTCCCCGCTGGAGTGGAACTAAACTACAGAACCAGTGGGAAGCTGTTTAAACTACACCGCCTCCAGGCCAGGTCCAAGATCACCCCAACCTCTGTCGTTGAGCTACAGTACGCGGACAACGCCTGCGTCTGCGCACATTCTGAGACTGAACTCCAGGATATAGTCGATGTATTCACCAAGGCAAATGAAAACATGGGCCTTACTCTTAACATCCGTAAGACAAAGGTCCTCCACCAGCCTGTCCTCGCCGCACAGCATTGCCACCCAGTCATCAAGATTCACAGCACGGCCCTCAACAACGTGGACCATTTCCCATACCTCGAGAGCCTCTTAATAAAAGCAGGCAATGATGCGGAGATTCAACATCGGCTGCCTGAGGAAAAGTGTGTTCGAAGACCAGGCCCTCAAATCTACCACCAAGCTCATGGTCTACAGAGCTGTAGTAATACTTGCCCTCCTGTATGGATCAGAGGCATGGACGATGTACAGAAGACACCTCAAGTCGCTGGAGGCATATCACCAACGATGTTTCCGCAAGATTCTACAAAATCCCTGGGAGGACAGGCGCACCAACATCAGTGTCCTCGTCCAGGCTAACATCCCCAGCATTGAAGCACTGACCACACTCGATCAGCTTCTGATGATGGGTTCTTTGAGGATGTAACGAGCAGGGTGGATAATGGGGAACCTGTAGATGTCGTGTATTTGGATTTCCAGAAGGCATTCGATAAGGTGCCACATAAACGGTTATTGCGCAAGATAAGAGCTCATGGGGTTGGGGGTAAGATATTAGCATGGATAGAGGATTGGCCAACAGAAAACAGAGAGTTGGAATAAATGGATCATTGTCAGGTTGCCAAACTGTTACTAGTGGGGTGCCAAAGGGATCAATGCTGGGGCCTCACTATTTACAATCTATATTAATGACTTGAATGAAGGGACTGAGTGTAATGTAGCCATATTTGCCATTGATACAAAGATAGGTGAGAAAGCAAGTTGTGAGGACGCAAAGAATCAGCAAAGAGATATAGATAGGCTGTGAGTGAGCAAAAATTTGGCAGATGGAGCATAATGTGGGAAAATGTGAGGTTTTCCACTTTTGTAGGGAAAATAAAAGCAAATTATTATTTAAATGAGATTACAAAATACTGTGGTACAGAGGGATCTGGGGGTCCTTGTACATGAAACACAAAAAGTTATCATGCAGGTACAGCAAGTAATTAGGAAGGCAAATGGAATGTTGGCATTTATTGCAAGGGGGATAGAGTATAAAAGTAGGGAAGTCCTACTACAACTATTGAACGTTGATGAGACCATACCTAGAGTGCTGTGTACAGTTTTGGTCTTATTTAAAGAGGGATATACTTGCATTGGATGCAGTTCAAAGGAGGTTCACGAGATTGATTCCTGAGATGAAGGGGTTGTCTTATGAAGAAAGGTTGAGCAGGTTTGGCCGATACTCATTGGAGTTTAGATGAATAAGGTGATCTTATTGAAATGTATAAGATTCTGAGGAGGCTTGACAGGGTAGATGCAGAGAGGATATTTCCCTTTGTGAGGGAATCTAGAACTAGGGGGCAAAGCTCAGACTAAGGGCTTGCCCATTTAAAACGGAGATGAGGAGGAATTTCTTCACTCAGAGGGTTGTGAATCTTTGGAATTATCTACCCCAAAGAGCTGTGGAGGCTGGGTTATTGAATATATTTAAGATGGCGAAACAGACAGATTTTTAAACTATAAAGGAGTCAAGGGTTATGGGGAGCGGGCAGGGAAGTTGAGTTGAGGTGAGGTCAAGATCGGATCAGCCATGATCTTATTGGGGCCAAATGGCCTACTCCTGCTCCTATTTCTTATGTTCTTATCTGCGACAGGTAGATTGGTGAGGACGAGGTCAAGTAGGTTTCTCCCCTCTTGTAGGTTGTCTCACCATCTGCTGCAGGCCCAGTCTGGCAGTTATGTCCTTCAGGACTTGGCCAGCTGTGGTGCAACTGTGCCACTCTTGGTGGTGGACATTGAAGTTTCCCACCGAGTACATTCTGTGCCCTTGCTACCCTCAGTGCTTCTTCCAAGTGGTGTTGAACTTGGAGGAATAATGATTCATCAGCTGAGGGAGGGCGGTAGGTGGTAATCAGCAGGAGCTTTCCTTGCCCATGTTTGACCTGATGCCATGAGACTTCATGGGGTCCTGCATCAATGTTGAGGATTCCCAGAGTCACTCCCTCCGACTGTATACCACTGTGCCACCACCTCAGGTGGGTCTGTCCTGCCGGTGGGACAGGATGTACCCAGGGATGGTGATGGAGGAGTCTGGGACTTTGGTTGAAAGGTATGATTCTGTGAGTATGACTATGTCAGGCTGTTGCTTGATTAGACTGTGAGACAGCTCATCCAATTTTAGCACGTCACCAGAAGTTAGTGAGCAAGACTTTGCAGGGTCAACTAAGCTGGGTGTGCAGTTGCCGTGTCCATTCAGTTTTATTCTTATTGTTTCTTCGCGAGTTGTTACAACTGAGTGGCTCGGCATTTAAGAGTCAACCACATTGCTGTGGGTCTGTTTAGATATAATCCAGACCAGGTAAGGACGGACGATTTCCTTCCCTAAAGGACATAAGTGAACCAGGTGGGTTTTATGACAATCCGGTACTTTCACGGTCACTAGCTTTTTTCCCCAATTTATTTAATTAACTGAATTTAAATTCCAATTGCAGAAATGGTATTGTAATACTAAGTTTATTTATTTTCTTGCAAATTTGCCATTAAGTGTACGAATCAAAGTCCCTCCAACTGAACATCGGGAAGATTAAAGCAATCATTTTCAGCCCCTCCATCTCAAACTCTGCTCCCTTGCCACTAATTTCAACCTCTCTCCAGCCACTTGGTTAGGCCAAAACAGGTTGTGCACAATCTTGACATCCTGATTGAACCTTTGTTTGTGCTCAATCCTCACACCCTATGCTACGCTCAACTCCTTACATTCATTTTTGCAACACTGGCCACAGGTGATCTTATACTGAAATTTGGCTAAAACATTTATCAGAGAATCATACAGCACAGAAGGAGGCCATTCGGCCCATCATGTCTGTGCCGGCTCTTTGAAAGAGCTGTTCAATTTGTCCAACACCCCTGCACTTTCCCCATTGCATTAAAAGTATCTCATTAAGTATATATCAAATTCCCTTTTGAAAGTTATTATTGAATCTGCTTCTTTTCAAGTAGTGCATTCCAGATCATAGCTAGCTGCTTAAAACAAATTGTCATTTCCCCGCTGGATTTTTTGCACATTATCGAATATCTGTGTCTTCTGGTTACCAAATCTCCGGTCAGTGAAACAGTTTATCCCTATCTGCTATATCAAAACAATGCATAATTTTGAACACCTCTACTAAATCTCCCCTTTTATTTCACTGATCTAAAACAGCTTCTCTAGTCTTTCCACATTACTGAAGTTCCTAATCTCTGATACTATTCTGGTAAATCTTCTATGCACCCTCTTCCAAGACCATGACATCCTTCCTAAAGTGTGGTGCCCAGAATTGGACAGACAGAATACTATAGCTGAAGCCTAACTAGTGATTTATATGGATGCCATATGCTTTTTTAAATAGACTTATTAACTTGTCTTGCCACCTTCAAAGATGTGTGTTTGTAAATCCCTATTTCTCTCTGTTCCTCCATCCCCTTTAAAATTGTACCTTTTAATTTATATTACCGCTTCTCATTTTTCCTTCCAAAAGGCATCACTTCACACTTCTCTGCATTAAATTTCATCTGCCATTTGTCTGCCCATTGCACCAGTCTATGTCCTCCTGAAGTCTATTATCCTCCTAACTGCTTACTACATTTCCAAGCTTTGTGTCAATTGCAAACTTTGAAATGATGTCCCTTATACCCAAGTCCAGGGCATTGATACATATCAAAAAGAGCAATGGTCCTAATACCGACCCCAGGGGGACTCCACTGCATACTTCCCTCCAGTTTCAAAAACAACCGCTTAGCACTACTCTGTTGTGTGACACCTTATTGAATGCCTTCTGAAAATCCAAATATACCACATCCACTGGCTCTCCCTCATCTATTCTGCTAGTTACAACCTCAAAAAACTCTAACAGATTTGTCAAACATGATTCCCCTTTCATAAATCCGTGTTGACTCTGCCGAATCCTATTATTATTATTTTCTAAGTGCCCTATTACCACGCCCTTAATATTAGGTTCTAGCATTTACCCTGCTCCTGATGTCAGGCTAACCAGTCTGTAGTTCCCGGTTTTCAATCTCCCTCATTATTAAATAGCAATTTAATTAAATAATAATTTCATAGAGGTTCAGTTGTTGAGCATATACAAGACAGAGATCACTAAATTTTTGGATATTAATAGAACCAAGGGATATGGGGGTAGTGAAGGAAAGTGGAGTTACATGGAAAGATACATAGAAAATAGGTGCAGGAGTAGGCCATTCGGTCCTTCGAACCTGCACCACCATTCAATGAGTTCATGGCTGAACATACAACTTCAGTACCCCTTTCCTGCTTTCTCGCCATACCCCTTGATCCCCCTAGTAGTAAGGACTACATCTAACTCCTTTTAGAATATATTTGGTGAATTGGCCTCAACAACTTTCTGTGGTAGAGAATTCCACAGGTTCACCACTCTCTGGGTGAAGAAGTTTCTCCTCATCTCAGTCCTAAATGGCTTATCCTTTATCCTTAGACTGTGACCCCTGGTTCTGGACTTCCCCAACATTGGGAACATTCTTCCTGCATCCAACCTATCTAAACCCGTCAGAATTTTAAACGTTTCTATGAGATTCCCTCGCATTCTTCTGAACTCCAGTGAATACAAGCCCAGTTGATCCAGTCTTTCTTGATATGTCAATCCCGCCATCCCGGGAATCAGTCTGGTGTACCTTCACTGCACTCCCTCAATAGCAAGAATGTCCTTCAAGTTAGGAGACCAAAACTGTACAAAATACTCCAGGTGTGGCCTCACCAAGGCCCTGTACAACTGTAGTAACACCTCCCTGCCCCTGTACTCAAATCCCCTCGCTATGAAGGCCAACATGCCATTTGCTTTCTTAAACGCCTGCTGTACCTGCATGCCAACCTTCAATGACTGATGTACCATGCCACCCAGGTCTCGTTGTACCTCCCCTTTTCCTAATATGTCACCACTCAGATAATAGTCTGTCTCTCTGTTTTTACCACCAAAGTGGATAACCTCACATTTATCCACATTATACTTCATCTGCCATGCATTTGCCCACTCACCTAACCTATCCAAGTCGCTCTGCAGCCTCATAGCATCCTCCTTGCAGCTCACACTGCCACCCAACTTAGTGTCATCCACAAATTTGGAGATACTACATTTAATCCCCTCGTCTAAATCATTAATGTACAATGTAAACAGCTGGGGCCCCCAGCACAGAAGCTTGCGTACCCCACTAGTCACTGCCTGCCATTCTGAAAAGTACCCATTTACTCCTACTCTTTGCTTCCTGTCTGCCAACCAGTTCTCAATCCATGTCAGCACACTACCCCAATCCCATGCGCTTTAACTTTGCACATTAATCTCTTGTGTGGGACCTTGTCGAAAGCCTTCTGAAAGTCCAAATACACCACATCAACTGGTTCTCCCTTGTCCACTTTACTGGAAACATCCTCAAAAAATTCCAGTTGAGGCAGATGATCAGCCATGATCGTATTGAATGGTGGAGCAGGCTCGAAGGGCCGAATGGCCTACTCCTGCTCCTATTTCTTAAGTTCTTATGTTCTTTCTGCTTTCTGTCTCTTAGTCAATTTCTGTGTTACCACTGCCCCTTGAATCCCATGGATTTCAATCTTGCTAACAAGTCTATAATGTGGCACTTGAGCAAACACCTTCTGAAAGTCTATTTACACAACAACAACAACTTGTATTTATATAGCGCTTTTAACGTAGTGAAACATCCCAAGGCACTTCACAGGAATATTATGAGATAAAAATTTGACACCGAGCCACATAAGTAGAAATTAGCGCAGCTGACCAAAAGCTTGGTCAAAGAGGTATGTTTTAAGGAGCGTCTTGAAGGAGGAAAGAGACGTAGAGAGGCGGAGAGGTTTAGGCAGGGAGTTCCAGAGCTTGCGGCCTAGGCAACAGAAAGCTCGGCCACCAGTGTTTGAGCGGTTCTAATCAGGGGTGCTCAAGAGGGTTGAATTAGAATAGCGCAGACATCTCTGGGGATTGTGGGGCTGGAGGAGATTGCAGAAATAGGGAGGGGCGGGGTCATGGAGGGATTTGCAAATAAGGATGAGAATTTTGAAATCAAAGTGTTGCTTAACCGGGGAGCCAATGTAGGTCAGCGACCACAGGGGTAATGAGTTTTGGATCACCTCTAGTTTACATAGTGTAGAATGTGGGAGGCCAGCCAGGAGAACTTTGGAATAGTCAAGTCTAGAGGTATCAAAGGCATGGATGAGGGCTTCAGCAGCAGTTGAGCTGAGGCAAGGGCAGAGACGGGCGATGTTAGAGGTGAAAATAGGAGATCTTAGTTATGCTGTGGATATTGGTCGACAGGTTAAATATGGAACCAAGCTTGCGAACAGTCTGGTTCAGCCTCAGACAGAAGTTGGGAAGAGGGATGGAGTCAGTGGCTAGGGAATGTAGTTTGTGGCAGAGACCGAAAACAATGGCTTTGTCTTCCCAATATTCAATTGGAGAACATTTCTGTTCATCCAGAACTGGATGTCGGCCAAGCAGTCTGACAATTTAGAGACCGTGAAGGGGTCGAGAGAAGTGGGAGTGAGGTAGAGCTTGGTGTCATCAGCGTACATGTGGAAAGTGACTGTTTTTGGATGATGTTGCCAAGGGACAACATATAGATGAGAAATAGGAGGGGCCAAGGATAGATCCTTGGGGGACACCAGAGGTAACGATGCGGGGGCAGGAAGAGAAGCCTTTGCAGGTGATTCTCTGGCTATGATTAGATAGATAAGAATGGAAGTGCAGTCCCACTCAGCTGGATAGGTGTTGGAGAAGGATAGAGTGGTCAACCGTGTCAAAGGTTGCAGACAAGTCAAGAAGGATGAGGAGGAATAGTTTGCCTTTGTCACAATCACAAAGGATGTCATTTGTGATTTTGATGAGAACTGTTTCGGTACTGTGGCAGGCGTGGAAACCGGATTGGAGGGATTCAAACATGGTATTCCGGGAAGGATGGGCACGGATTTGGGAGACGACAACACGCTGAAGGACTTGAGAGGAAAGGGAGGTTGGAGATAGGGCGGTAGTTTGCAAGGATGGAGGGATTAAGAGTTGGTTTTTGTGCGAGGGATAATGATGCCAGATTTGAGGGAGAGGGCAACAGTACTTGAGGAGAGCGAACCGTTAACAATGTCAGCTAACATGGGAGCCAGAAAAGGAAGTTGGGTGATCAGCAGTTTGGTGAGAATAGGGTCAAGGGAGCAGGAAGTGGGTCTCATGGACAGGATGAGCTCAGAAAGGTCATGCGGGAAGATCGGAGAGAAACTGGAGAAAGATGTGAGGTCAGGGCTAGGGCAGGGGGCTTCCTTAGAGGAAGTTTGGTCCCGGTGGGCTAGGGGAAGGAAGGGAAGAGGCAGAGGCGGCCGAACGGATTGTCTCAATCTTGGAGACAAAAATGTCCATGAGCTCCTCACACTTATTGTCGGAGGTGAGGGTGGAGACTAGGGAGAGGGGTTTAAAAAGATGGTTAGCAGTGGAGAATAGAAGCTGGGCTTAACCCCATCTTTACATTCCAATATTAACTGCACTACCTTCATCAACTGTCTCCATTATTTAATTGAAGCGCTCAATCAAAGTTTGTCAGACACGATTTGCCTTTAACAAATCCACATTGGCTGTCATTTATTAAAATGTTTTTCCAAGTGACAATTAATTTGTTTTCTGTCGGTCAGCAGCACAATTTAAGCTGATTAAAGTCCAGCATAATTCCTGGACATACTTGGAAGTCTCTGCTACCATTAACTCTTGCCAACTTGTATCTGTGTCCTCAGAGGATAGGTAAATGAGGCATGTCTCTATGAAAGGAGGGGTAAATAGAATCCATAAGGTGAATAGAATCTCTGTGTAAATTTCTGAGGAAAATTTTTTGGAGACTCGTAAGCATTGTGATGGGTTTTCATGCTTGTCAGATATGCCGAGAGAAAAAAAAAGAGTAAAGAAAACCTGTGCTTTTGAAGCATTAGAATCCAGTCTGATGCAGGAAAGTGATATCTGAACATCAGACTTTGACTAAATATGGTTTTATTAACATAACTGCAGTTCACTCATGAACTGTTGAATATTGAATAAGCGAGAAGGCCAGATCAGTCGGATTATCCTTTGCCACTGTGATTGTATTTGTGATTTTTTTTAATGGAAAAGGCAGGGGAATGAAAAGGAAGAAAAGAAAGAACAGGAGAGCTTCCATGGAAATGCACTGGGTATTTTTCCTCCTTTATTAAGTTTCACATCTGTGTGGTAGAGAGGAGGGGGCTGGGATGTGTCCTCATGCAGGTGTTTCACATCAGATCAAGCAAACATGAGAAATAGCAGCATTTGGAGAAACAACCCTCGAGTCGAACCTCCATCTTCTTGGATATTTAATGCTGAAGGCCTACATAATGAGGAAAAAGTACAGACACTATCCTGGGTACTTGATGACAAAGAGCAGCTGGTGACATTGCCAGTAGATGCTTCAACAGCAAACTTGGATACCACATCAATGTCAGAACTATATGGCTCCATAATGAAGGTAGGCAATTATCGAGAATAATATAGGGGAGGATTGGTGTGCCAAACTATGGCTGGGGGTGGGGGCAGGGGGGGTAAAAGAGAGGGGCAGATGCCAAATGTCTACGACCCGTAATGACGATAGTGTAGGAACACACGTTTTATGCCAGAACAACGACTTGGCCTTAAGGCACATGACAAATAGGCTTGGTGGTGCATTAGACGTGAGTCGCTTATTGTAACACATGACTACTACACTATAGACATAAACAACAGATACAGAATTGAACTCTAGAATCTGAAATGGCACTAAGCTGAAAATTACTTGATTGAAACTATATTATGGCTCCAGGTTTAATCTATTTCAGAATTAAGTTGTCATTCGGAGGATTATCAGGAATCACCTATCTGTAAAAACTTAAATTTTAGATTCACATTTAAAAAAAAGGTAGAAACAGATTATTTCCAGTGATAAAGGTTAAATGTAAGAGATGGAGGATTTAAAAACAAATGTAAGAGGGTTGTGAGGCTGTTGAATGCACTAGTGGAATTAGTGATTGAAGCAGAGACCATATCAACATTTAAGAATAGGTTGGATAGATGGTTGAAGGAAAAGAAAATAAATGGATACAGGAAGTGAGAGTACATGGGATGATAAACACCAAGACGGACTGGTTGAGTCGAACAGCCGGTTTTCAATGTTGTAATTTCTGTTTAACTCTATTCTTCCTTCTTTATATTTAGTTTACAATATTTCAGTTGAACATTTATTAACCATAAACTAACAAGATTAGTTCTGAACAGCTATTAACCACACATCTATGATAAGAACATAAGAAATATAAGAAACAGGAGCAGAAGTAGGCCATCTGACTCCTCGAGCCTGCTCCGCCATTCAATAAGATCATGGCTGATCTGATCTTGGCCTCAACTCCACTTCCCCACCCTCTCCCCATAACTCTTGACTCCATTAAAGCTCAAAAATCCATCTATCTCCACCTTAAATATATTAAGGTGGAGATAGATGGACCCAGCCTCCACAGTTCTCTGGAGTAGAGAATTCCAAAGACACACGACCTGCAGAGAAGAAATTACTCATTTCCGTTTTAAATGGGCGACCCCTTATTCTGACACTATGCCCCCTAGCTCTAGATTCTGCCCCACCTCCCCCCCACCCCCGATGGGATGTATCTACCCTGTCAAGCCCCCTCAGAATCTTAAGACACTTCAATAAGATCACCTCTCAGTCTTCTAAACTCCAATGAGTATAGGCCCAACCTGCTCAACCTTTCTTCACATGACAACCCCTTCATCTCAGGAAAGAATGAACATCTATTAACCATAAACTAACACGATTTAATTACCCTGGTAGAGTTATCCTGTTGGGCTAAGCGAATATATAAAACACAAGGAGACAAAAGGATACATTTTAAGAAAAGAACACAAAACATTCACCTTGTGCAACTTGCCATACTCAAGTGACATTAATGACAGTTTTAGAATGTCTGACATATAATATTGCCATCCTACTCCATTATCACTTTCTCTCTCAACTGATTTTAAGTCAGTAAATTCCTCAAATGAGCTTGACCACATATCTGCAGCATAACTAAGACCGTCTATTTCCACCTCTGTAACATCACTCGTCTCCGCCCTCATCTGCTACTGAAACCCTCATCCATGCCTTTGTTACCTCTAGATTCGATTATCCTAACGCACTCCTGGCTGGCCTCCCACATTCTACCCGACTTAAACATGAGGTGATCCAATACTCAGTTGCACGTGTCCTAGCTCGCACCAAGTCCCGCTCACCCATCAGCCCTGTGCTCACTGACCTACATTGGCTCCCAGTTAAGCGACGCCTTGATTTCAAAATTCTCATCCTTGTTTGCAAATCCCTCCTTGGCCTCGCCCCTCCCCATCTCTGTAATCACCTTTAGCCCCACAATGCGCGCCCCCCCCCCCCCCCCCCCACCCCCGCCACCCAGAGATATCTGCACTCCTCTAATTCTGTCCTCTTGAGCATCCCTGATTATAATCGCTCAACCATTGGTGGCAGTGTCTTCTGTTACCGAGGCCCTAAGCTCTGGAATTCCCTGCCTAAACCTCTCTTCCCTCCTTTAAGACGCTCTTTGACCAAGCTTTTGGTCAACTGCCCTAATTTCTCCTTGTATGGTTGGGGTCAATTTTTTTTTTGTTTCATAATACTCCTAGAAGCGCCATGGGACATTTTACTACGTTAAAGCTGCAAATAAATACAAGTTGTTGTTGGTGTCATGTCGTATGCAAGTACACTAGGTACTGAGCCTGTCCAAGTGCACTCATCTAAATTAAAGGCCATCTGCAGAGAGATTGGTCTATTCCCCCAGCACATTTAGATCCGCCTATAGAAATTCCTTTTCCTGCATTGTCCTGACACTCTCACAAATTTTAGTGTTATCTGCAAACAACTATCCTACATCCAAATAATTTATGAAAATAATAACAAGCAACAGTGCCAAGACCAAATCCTGCAGGACACCACTAGCAACCAGCCTCCAAGAAAATCTTTAGCCATTAGCCACCACATTCTGTTTACATGAATGTAGCTAATTCCTAATCCATTGTAACAGTTCCCCACCGATACCTCTTATATAGTAATTATGGGGTCAAGTTTCGGCCCGAGTTGCTCCTATTTTTTTGGAGCAACTGGTTTAGAATGGAGTATCTTAGAAATTGCAATTCTCGGCATTTAGTTTGCTCCAGTTCTAGTCAGTTAGAACAGTTTCATTTTGGAACAGATTTTTTTTTTCCAAAAGGGGGCGTGTCTGGCCACTTACGCCTGTTTTGAAAGTATAGGCAGTGAAAACTTAATCTAAACTAACTTAGAATGGAGCAAGTGTAGATTTTTGTACGCTCAGATAAACCTTGCCTACACTTTACAAATCAGGCGTAGGGAACAAGGGGGGGGGGGAGGGAAGGGAAGTAATAAATTCTACAAGCATTCAACAGTCTTACTTATACAAATAAAGAGCCACCCTGACTAAAAAATTATAAACAAAGCAAAGACAAAATATTGAATATTCCTACCTGTGTGAAGCAGCAGCAGCCTTCAAGCTGCGGTGCTTCAAGCAGGCCTTCCATGTAGGAGACAGGGACAACGTCAGTGACTTGACGGCAGCCCAACAACAATGGCAGCAAGCAGCCTTCAAGCTGCAGTGCTTCAAGCAGGCCTTCCTTCCAAGTAGGAGACAGGTGTGGCGTCAGTGGCTCGACGGCAGCCGAAGACACAGCAAGCAGCCTTCGAGCTGCGAGGGTAACTGAGGCCATTCGGCCACGGGATAGGGGCGTCGGTGACCGAAGACACAGCAAGCAGCCTTCGAGCTGAGAGGGTAACTGAGGCCATTCGGCCACGGGATAGGGGCGTCGGTGACCGAAGACACAGCAAGCAGCCTTCGAGCTGCGAGGGTACCTGAGGCCATTCGGCCACGGGATAGGAGCGTCGGCAGTGGCTGACGGCAGCCGAAGACACAGCAAGCAGCCGTCCCTTTAAAAATGGCCGAGTGCCAATGTTTCTGGGCTACTGCGCGTGCGCTCCAACGCGCACATGCAGGGTTGCCGGCACGACGTTGCCTCATTTAACTTAGCCCCGCCCCCTCCACTTGCAGAATCGGCGCGACTCTGTGGCTCCGCCCCCGCTGCTATGTGCACGCCTCGCCGAGCTCCGAGGGACCAGCAAGCAGCCGGAGAATTAAGAGCGTGTCCGGGTCGGGGCTGCGCCATTCTAGGCACGGCCCGAAACTTGACCCCCTATTGTGGAGTACCTTATGAAAGACTTTTTGGAAGTCCAAATTCACAAACGGGATGCCCTCGTCTACTAACCGTATAGCTTCCTCAAAAAATTCTATTGATTATTTAGACGCAATTTCATTTTCCAGAAGCCCTGTTGAGTGTCACTGATGATATCCTACCTATCTAGGTGATCATAGAGAGTATCGCTTACAATCCCTTCAAGCATCTTACCCATAATTGACGTCAGGGCTTTGGGCTTGTAGGTCCCTGGATCTAATATGTCATCCTTTTTGAAAATCAGCACCACATGAGCATCATTCCAATCCAAGGAAACAGTCCCAGACTCCAGTAAGCTGTTAAAGATAAGGGCAAGGGGCTTGCAAATCACATGTTCCAGCTCTTTAATTACACTCAGGTGAACGTTATCCGGAACCGTAGCCTGATCTACTATAAAGTTCTTCACTGGGGCTGGATTTTTGGGTCGTTTGTGACTCAGTTTTCGCCGCGTTTTGACCCTCCACAAAACGGGGCGATCAGCTGTTTTTCGACCAGTCGCGATCCTCGGCTCGGTTATAGCAGCTGCGCTTAGAAGCACCACCGGGGAGAGCTGCGCAGGTGTGCAACAGCTCACATTGCGACACCGCTGAGTTTCAACAAACACCCGACCCATACACCGCAAAACGCGCCCTGCGATGACCGCCAGGGAAAACGCAGCCCTGCTGGTGCCGGTAAGTTGGAAAAACAGCAGACATGGTAAGTTAAAGTTTTTATTTTATCTTTTTGCAGTGATGCGTGTGGTAAGGGTGTTGGCAATGTTTTCTGAATGTTTTTTTTCCCTCCCAAGGCCTCTCTCGGAGCGCTCCTGGTCCCGCACTAATGTTGGTGAGGATCCCGTTTTTGAGCCACGAAAATAGTTCAACACTTCCCTATGCGCTGCGCCCCTGGCACAGAGCATAAATGACGAAAGTTGAGCAATTAATCGCCAACGTTAATTGGGTGGTAAATTTCCAGCACCGCCTCCATTTTCGCCGCGAAATCGGCAAAGCCAAAAATCCAGCCCCTTATGTCTGAAAAACAGCTCAAAGTACGTCACGTATAATGAACCTGTGACTGCTGCTCTGTAAATATAAATGGCAGCCATTTTGTACATTGCAAAATCCCACAAAAAGCATGGAGGCAAAAGACATGCTAATATGTTTATTTTTCTGTGATCTTGATTGAGGGAGGAACATTAGCAAGAGACTGGAAGAATTCCCTGTTCTTTTTTCAGTAATGCCAAGGGATTAACAACATCCATTTGGGCCATCAAAACAGGCAGGCTGGCCTGAGGTTTACTGTCTCATTGAAAAACAGAACTTCTAGCAAAAACACAACTCCTCAGTTTGGTTTGTTTTACAAGATTATGTGCTTAAGTCTAGAGTGGGTCCTAAACCCACAATCCTTAAAGTGCTACCAACTAAGCTAAGCTGACATTTGAACATACAAAAATAGGAGAGAAAACACAAATCAGTCCACTTACAATTCAAAGACCATATAAAGCATTCCATCCGAGCTGTATGTTTCCAGTAGTTCGACAATGTGTGGATGTTTCAGCATATGACAGATACTGGCTTCCCTCTTCAAATCTGAGGAAAGAAAAATATAATTGCAGTTACCAATTTACAATATTCATGATTAATTTACGCTATTATGACTGAAAAATAGAACTATAGTTTAGGAATATTTGGAGATTGCTGGTACGTACATGTCTATAAATTGCAACTGTTGCCACAAAAAAAAGACAGGGTGCCTGTGTACATGTGGCAATCAAATGGGTTATGTACAGCTTTCAATTAAAATTGAGAAAACACCAACCAGAGATGCACATCCAAGAACAAGGTCTGCCATTGATGACAGTGCTATTAGAATCGTACAAACCAGCATCCATCCCCAAGTAAAGACGACAATAGAGCTGATGATGAATCTTTGCAAGACAGTGTTCAGGCCACAGTTGGAATAATGTGTTAAGTTTTAGATAGCTCTTTATAGAAAGGATATCGATGCCATGGGAAAAGTACAATGTTTATTCACTTAGGATAATATTAGCGATGGGAGAATATAGGCCTAGCAATTCAATCATACAGTGCCCGCTTTTCAGATGCTAAACAGCATCCAAAGGCTCCAATTTGGTGGGTAGGAAGTGTACAATCATTACGATCCGAAAGTGCGCCATGTGCTATTATTGGTACAGGCGAAAAAATAGCAGTCCAGGACCCGTGCCTGAAACAGATGATAGGTTCTTTACATACAATAATAAGGGGCCTAATGCTAGTTTGAAGACCCCTCTGCAATACTGTGTTACCCTGAGGCAGCTGGCCATGGTTGCATTCAGGAAAACGTAGTCTACATGCAGCCCAACAGGCGATTCTTAAACTTCTCAAGTTTCTCATCATAATCACAATCTGTGAATTTGCACTGCACCTTTCAAATACTTTTATATCCTTTATATAATGGGATGTTCAAAACTGCAAAGAATAATCCAACTCTGTCCTAAGTAAGATCTTGTACAAGTTCAACATCATCACCTTGTTTTTGCATTCTGTGTCTGCACATACAAAATTAAAGGTTCCATTTGCCTTTTATTGGCCTTACTGGAGAGTGCTGCCACTTATAATGACCCATGTGTCTACACACCTCTACACCATTTGAAATGTTACCATTCAAGGTATATCTCCGTTCCCTATACTTACTTGCAAAATATATCACTTTGAATGTTCTACATTGAACAGCATCTAGCACCTACCTGCCCAATATATATTCTTCTGTAGCCTTTCCCAGTCCTATATCGAAATGTATCAAATTTGGTGATACTAGTAAATTTTAATTTTGTTTCCCCAAATCCTAAATCATAGAATCACAGAATGAATTTTGAAAGCGTTATTCAAATTAGTCCCACACCACAGCCCTTCCCTCATAGTCCTGCAAATCTTTCCCATTCAACTATTTATCCAATTCTCTTTTGAACATTATTGAATCTGCTTCCACCACCCTTTCAAGGAGTGCATTCCAGATTACAATAACTCGCTGTGTAAAAAATGTTTCCTCATTACGCCTCTGGCTCTTCTGTCAATTATCTTAAATCGATGTCCTCTGGTTACCGACCCTTCTGCCACTGGAAATAGTTTCTCCTTATTTACTCTATAAAAACCCTTCATGATTTTGAAAACCACTATTAAATCTCCTCTTAACCTGCTCTGCTCCAAGGTGAACAACCCCAGCTGTTCTAGTCTCTCTACGTAACTGAAGTTCCGAATCCTTGGTACTATTCTTGTAAATCTCCTCTGCACACACCCCCAAGGCCTTGACATCCTTCCTAAAGTGCGATGCCCAGAAGTGTAAACAATACTCCGCTCAGTGGGGAAGGCAGACACAGGTCTGAGATAGGCCTACAACTATGGAACCCAAGTCAATGAGCTGTACTCTATGCTAATGTGACTTTCCACTGGGTGTGTGAATTCAGGAGCAGCCCTAGTATTTCACATAATTTGAATATAGCATTTAATGTCTAATATACTCCATCTATAAAAATATATCACCCATGGCGAGTCCTCTCCTTACCTGATGTTTATGTCTTCATCATTCTGTTTCCATGTCCTAGTCACATCTCCCACTCTTTTGTCCCTAACATAGGCCGACCATACGTCCGCATTTACCAGGGACAGTCCCCAGATTAGGTACTGTGTCCCTAGGCAAACAATGTCCCCAGAAGAGCTCCCGGTTCAAACAACTCATCCCCGTAGAGAGTCTTGTTTTTTTTAAAAACGCGAATGTACAGAAATCCTGGGGGGGATTCTCAGCCCATTCCGGCCCAGTTTGTACTCAGGAACGGATTCCAGGAGCCGGTTGAACGGAGGAGACGATGGTGGCCCGGCCTTCCCACAATACAGCGTGGCGGAGAAAAGGCCCCATCGATAGCTCAGACCGCACTGCATTCTAGGGATTCAGTCACCTGTTGTAGTGACCGGCCGAAAGGCGGAATGCTTTAAAATGCACGGGAGAAGCTGAAAGCACAGAGAGAGAGATGGTGGGTGAGTGGAATTACTTTACCTCAGAGATCAGAATGGTGCATTGTGTTTATTTTTTAAATGAATAAGGTAAGCTCTAAATTCTCCCACTGGGAAGAGGTTTCTGAAACCTTCCGAGACAGAGGGTGTTTCACACCTTGTGTGGAAAATCTCAGCCTGTTTGGTACAGATTTAAAATTCAGAAATTAAAAGTTCAGATATTCGGAGATGAGCATGTAGATGGTACAGCACTTTTGCCACAACACACGCAAGATTCAAGATTCAGTGTAAAATGAAAATGGCGTATTCCACTAGCAGAAGCAACAAAGTCATCATGCCGGTTTTCTTAAAATGTGTCTTGGCTACTTTGCTGTGCTCCCACACTATGTGCCCCCAGATTCGGTTTAGGAAATCTGGTTACCCTATCCTAACATTTCTCCTTTCCATCCCCTCTCAATTTCTCTTCCCCCTTCATGCACTCTCACTCTCTTCCCTTCAGCTCCAATCTCTCTCTCTTTCTTTCCCCCTCTCCTTCAATCTCTCTCGCGCTTCCCCAATGGCAATGGTGTGAAGACAATGTGACCAGGGGTCAACAAAAGTGGGAAAATGGAAGAGACGAAAAAGGGAGGGGGGGGGGGGGTGGAGAAAGAGAAGGGAGTCAGTTTAGAGGCCATGCAGAGAGGGAAAGGGGTGAGGGGGAAGCGAGTGTCCAGGCCTAGGGAAAAGAAACGGGGAGTTCGGGGGTGGGAATAAGGGTCGGGTTCAAGGCCAAGTCAGGGTAAAGGAAGAGGAGGAAAAATGGGAGAAGTGGAAAGAGAAAGAAGGGGAGTTTTATTTGCCTTGGAATAATGATAAGACATCTTTTTTACATCAGTTACTGCTAAGGGGACGAGGAAGGTGCAATTAAACTATAGAAACATTTCCACCACTTGGGGGCATCACAGGATTATCAAGTGTGATAAACACATTTCTCTAGTATTACAGCAGCTATATTGGAAGATTAACAATTTATTTGTTAATCCAATTACAATTCATGTTTCATCAAATGCTAGTTGCAATTCAGTGAGACACCCAGTAAGTGAAATGGACACGAGCTACTATTAGGTTTTTTTTCCAAAGTGTAAAATTATTTCAATAGCTATTATTACAAGAAGAAATAAACATGACAAAATGCCCTTCAAGTAGAAGAGGTCTTTATTTACCACCTATGTATTGTAAAACAAAGGCCCTTCAATTCCATTCCGCAAATTGCGTCTGTTGATGCTCTGCAGAGCTAAATCTTCCAGGCTTTTGTCGGTCAGCTCATTTAAATAGTGCTTGGAGGATATCCTGAGCAAATGCTATCTAAAACATGAGCAATGTGTCTGGGATTATTTTGAAATTACAATTCAGCAAGTCTAGCTGAAGATTGCAGAAGCACATTGGGGGAGCAGAAAGTAAGTAGGAAAGTGTTTAGATCACTGAGCTCACCGTCAGGTAGCTGCACTGGATGGCACGAAATTTTGCTTAAATTTTCAAGAGTGTTTTCCGCTGGAGTATCTGGTAGCCAAAAAAGGGACAAGAAGGAAATCAAAAAGAGCTCACAATTTCAGTGAGGCTGATCTCCAAACATTTCTAGAGATGACCAAGTAGAAGAGTGACAAACGCAGGGTCGAAATGGAAGGAAGCTATCAAGAAAAGTATCTTGTGCCATGTGGAGAGAGCTACCACTGGCATGGAGTGCCAACCCCCTCTCCATCTTGAACTGCTGCAGTCCATGTGGCGTAGATGCTCCCACAATGCGATTAGGTTACAGGATTTGCAACTTCAGAGAACAGTCAAGCGTCAACCACATTGGTGTGGGACTGGAGTCACATATAGCCCAGATCAGATAAGGTGAACAGGTTTCCTTTCCTAAAGAACATTGGTAAACCAATTAAGTTTTTGTAACAATCAGCTAGTTCACGATCACTTTTACAAATAACAAATTTTTATTTCTAGGATTTTTAAACTGAATTCAAATTCTCTAACTTCCAAGATGGGAATTTGAACTCTCATTCTTCAGATTATTAGTCCAAGCCTTTGGATTACTAGTCCAGTTACCTAATAACAGCACTACCGTACCCCGAGCTAGTGATGAAGCATACTCTTCAAATACAGATCTCTTCATTTAAGGTCTTCATAGGATCTGTGTTGCCTGAATTTTCTTGGGGGTGGGGGGTGGGAAAGAGTAATATCTGGTGGGGTCATCCACCTTAATTCTGCCTCAGTCACATTTTCTCCATTCTTTCTTGCTCTTCCCTTTCCTATTTCCTCCATAATAACTGCATAAGTAATGACAGACCTATTTCCAAGAAGCCCTCACTCACTGTCCATGGCGTATGGGGTCAAAATCTCCCAGTGGTTTCACACTCCCACAGGTAGTCAGAAGCAAATCCAAGGCTGTCTAGACAAATGCCCCAAAAAATCCCAGCTGCAATAATCAACACGCAAATTCTCCACATTCTTCAGGCTGAGCAACTACTCACTTCCATCAGTCTTAGCTTATCCTGGCAAGAGCTACACTTTACATTTTTTATTCTAACTTACTCCAATGTAGTCACTAAAGTTAACTTAAGCAAGAAAATAGTATGAGAAAAATAATGTCGCTAAAGACTGACATATCCCCAGGACCTGATGGTTTCTCCGCCCCCCCGCCAAGGTTTAAAAAGGAAGTAGGTGAGAAAATTAGTGATGCTTTAGCCATAATCTTTCAAAGCTCTCTTGATTCAGGAACTGTCCCTTTAGATTGAAAATTGGATATGTATCTATTATTCAAGAAAAGTACGACAGAAACCAGGAAATAAACATAATAGGAGCAGGAGTAGGCCATTTGGCCTCTCGAGCTTGCTCCGCCATTTAATAAGATCATGGCTGATCTGATCATGGGCTCAGCTCCACTTCCCTGCCCGCTCTCCATGACGCTTGACTCTCTTATCGTTCAAAAATCTGTCCCTCTCCACCTTAAATATATTCAATGATCCAGCATCCACAGCTCTCTGGGGCAGAGAATTCCACAAATTTACGACATTCAGAAGAAATTCCTCTTCATCTCCATTCTAAATGGGTGACCACTTATTCTTAAACTATGCCCACTAGTTCTAGATTCCTCACAAGCGGAAACATCCTCTCTGCATCTACTTTGTCAAGCCCGCTCAGTATCTTATGGTTCAATAAGCTCACCTCTCACTCTTCTAAACTCCAATGAGTATAGGCCAAACTTGCTCAACCTTTCTTCATAAGTCAACCCCTTCATCTCAGGAATCAACCTAGTGAACCTTCTCTGAAATGCCGCCAAAGCAAGAATATCCTTTCTTAAATATGGAAACCAAAACTGTACGCAGTATTCCAGATATGATCTCTCCAATACACCGTATAACCGTAAGAAGACTTCCTTGCTTTAATCCCCTTTGCAATAAAGGCCAAAATTGCACTGGCCTTCCTGATCACTTGCTATCCTTTTGTGTTTCATGCACAAGTACCCCCAGGTCCCGATATACTGCTGCACTTAGCAATTTTTCTCCATTTAAGTAATAACTTGCTCTGATTTTTTTTCTGCATAACTTCACACTCTCCAGCATTATACTCCATCTGCCAAATGTTTGCCAACTCACTTAGCCTGTCTATGTCCCTTTGCAGATTTTGTGTGTCCTCAAGTATACATCCAATTTCCTTCTAAAAGTTGCTATTGAATCTGCTGCCACTACCCTTTCAATTACTGCATTCCAGATCATCATAACCTGATGCGTAAAAAAAAAATGCTCATCTTCGCTTTGGCTCTTCTACCCGTTAGATCCATGTCTTGTGGTTATCAACCACCTTGCCAGAGGAAAGTTTCTCCTAATCTACTCCATCAAAACCCAGCATAATTTTTAACACTAAATCTCCCTATAATCTTCTCTGTTCCAAGGACAGATTCTCCAGTCTCTCCACATAGCAGAAGTCCCTCATCTCTGGTACCATTCTGCTAAATTTCCTCTGCGTCTCTCCAAGGCCTTGACATCCTTCCAGAAGTGTGATGCCCAAAACCGGACACAATACTCCAGCTGAGGCCTCACCAGTGATTTATAATTTGCTTATTTTTGTACTCTTCTTCTTAGGCGGTCCCTCGTATCGAGGATGACTTGCTTCCACCAAAAAGGGACGAGTTCACAGGTGTGCTCTACGCCTCTACTTATAAAGCCAAAGACCCTGAATGCTTTTTAGCAGCCTTATCAACTTGTTCTACCATCTTGAAAGATTTTGTATGTGAACCTAGAGACCTTCCTGTTCATGCACTCCCATGAAAATTGTACCAGTTTATATTGTTTCTTCCCATTCTTCCTTCCAAAATGTCTCACTTGAGACAGCTCTGCATTAAATTTCATCTGCCATGTGTCTACCCATTTCACCAATCTCTATATCCTCCTGAAGTCTGCTAATATCCTCCTCATCGTTTACTACATTTCTAAGTTTTGTGTTATATTGTCCAAAATTCCTGGTTTTGAATTAACTCCATAAATTACCACTTTAAGCCTGATAGTTAGTGGTTGTAGCTCCTTCCATGGGCCCAAGTTTCGGCCTCAGTTGCTCCTGATTTTTTGGAGCAACTGCTGTAGAAATTCAAATTCTCGGCATTTAGTTTGCTCCAGTTCTAGTCAGTTAGAACAGTTTCACTTTGGAACAGAATTTTTTTTTCAAAAGGGGGCATGTCCGGCCACTTACGCCTGTTTTCAAAGTTTCGGCAGTGAAAATTTACTCCAAACTAACTTAGAATGGAGTAAGTGAAAATTTTTGTACGCTGGAAAAAAACCTTGTCTACACTTTAGAAAATCAGGCGTAGGTTACAAATCAGGCATAGGGAATGGGGGGGGGGGGGGGTTTAAAGGGAAGTTTACAAACATTAAACACTTCAGTTTTACAAATAAAGAGCCATCATCAATAATAAATGATAAAAACATCAATAAAATCAATCAAAAAAAATAAGAAATAATTTTTTAAAAAATCAATAAAACATTTTCTACTTACCGACTGCAGCACCGGGAGCCCTCCAACAGCGTGCTGGGATGCCCCCCCCAGAGTGTCTCTGTCAGTGTCTCTATCTCTCTGTCTGTCTGTCTCTCACTCTGTGTTTCTGACAGCGAGGGGAGGGGGAGGAGGTGGGGGGGGGGGAGGGAGGCAGAGGGGGAGGGAGGGAAGGGGGAGAAGTGGGAGGGGGTTGGATGGGGAGGGGGGGGAGAAGGGGAAGGGGGGGAGAGAGAAGGGGAAGGGGGGGAGAAGGGGGGGGAGAGAGAAGGGAAAGGGGGGGAGAGAAGGGGAAGGGGGAGAAGGGGGGGAGAGAGAAGGGGAAGGGAAAGAGAGAAGGGGAAGAGGTGAGAAGGGGAAGAGGTGAAGGGGGGGGAGAAGGTGAAGGGGGGGGAGAAGGTGAAGGGGGGGGAGAAGGTGAAGGGGGGGGAGAAGGTGAAGGGGGGGGAGAAGGTGAAGGGGGGGGAGAAGGTGAAGGGGGGGGAGAAGGTGAAGGGGGGGAGAAGGTGAAGGGGGGGGAGAAGGTGAAGGGGGGGGAGAAGGTGAAGGGGGGGGAGAAGGTGAAGGGGGGGGAGAAGGTGAAGGGGGGGGAGAAGGTGAAGGGGGGGGAGAAGGTGAAGGGGGGGGAGAAGGTGAAGGGGGGGGAGAAGGTGAAGGGGGGGGGGAGAAGGTGAAGGGGGGGGAGAAGGTGAAGGGGGGGGGGAGAAGGTGAAGGGGGGGAGAAGGTGAAGGGGGGGGGGAGAAGGTGAAGGGGGGGGAGAAGGTGAAGGGGGGGGAGAAGGTGAAGGGGGGGAGAAGGTGAAGGGGGGGGGAGAAGGTGAAGGGGGGGGAGAAGGTGAAGGGGGGGGGAGAAGGTGAAGGGGGGGGGGGGAAGGTGAAGGGGGGGGGGGAGAAGGTGAAGGGGGGGGGAGAAGGTGAAGGGGGGGGGGAGAAGGTGAAGGGGGGGGGAGAAGGGGAAGGGGGGGAGAAGGGGAAGGGGGGGAGAAGGGCAAGGGGGGGAGAAGGGCAAGGGGGGGAGAAGGGCAAGGGGGGGAGAAGGGCAAGGGGGGGAGAAGGGCAAGGGGGGGAGAAGGGCAAGGGGGGGAGAAGGGCAAGGGGGGGAGAAGGGCAAGGGGGGGAGAAGGGCAAGGGGGGGAGAAGGGCAAGGGGGGGAGAAGGGCAAGGGGGGGGAGAAGGGCAAGGGGGGGGAGAAGGGCAAGGGGGGGGAGAAGGGCAAGGGGGGGGAGAAGGGCAAGGGGGGGGGAGAAGGGCAAGGGGGGGGAGAAGGGCAAGGGGGGGAGAAGGGCAAGGGGGGGGGGGGGGAGAAGGGCAAGGGGGGGGGGGGAGAAGGGCAAGGGGGGGGGGGAGAAGGGCAAGGGGGGGGGGGAGAAGGGCAAGGGGGGGGGGAGAAGGGCAAGGGGGGGGGGAGAAGGGCAAGGGGGGGGGGAGAAGGGCAAGGGGGGGGGGAGAAGGGCAAGGGGGGGGGGAGAAGGGCAAGGGGGGGGGAGAAGGGCAAGGGGGGGGGAGAAGGGCAAGGGGGGGGGAGAAGGGCAAGGGGGGGGGAGAAGGGCAAGGGGGGGGGGAGAAGGGCAAGGGGGGGGGAGAAGGGCAAGGGGGGGGGAGAAGGGCAAGGGGGGGGGAGAAGGGCAAGGGGGGGGGAGAAGGGCAAGGGGGGGGAGAAGGGCAAGGGGGGGGAGAAGGGCAAGGGGGGGGAGAAGGGCAAGGGGGGGGGAGAAGGGCAAGGGGGGGGGAGAAGGGCAAGGGGGGGGGAGAAGGGCAAGGGGGGGGAGAAGGGCAAGGGGGGGGAGAAGGGCAAGGGGGGGAGAAGGGCAAGGGGGGAGAAGGGCAAGGGGGGGAGAAGGGCAAGGGGGGGAGAAGGGCAAGGGGGGGAGAAGGGCAAGGGGGGGGGAGAAGGGCAAGGGGGGGGGAGAAGGGCAAGGGGGGGGGAGAAGGGCAAGGGGGGGGAGAAGGGCAAGGGGGGGGGAGAAGGGCAAGGGGGGGGGAGAAGGGCAAGGGGGGGGGAGAAGGGCAAGGGGGGGGGAGAAGGGCAAGGGGGGGGGGAGAAGGGCAAGGGGGGGGGAGAAGGGCAAGGGGGGGGGAGAAGGGCAAGGGGGGGGAGAAGGGCAAGGGGGGGGAGAAGGGCAAGGGGGGGGGAGAAGGGCAAGGGGGGGGGAGAAGGGCAAGGGGGGGGGAGAAGGGCAAGGGGGGGGGAGAAGGGCAAGGGGGAAGGAGAAGGGGGAAAGGAGAAGGGGGGTGAAGGAGAAGGGGGGAGGAGAAGGGGGGGAGGAAGGAGAGGGGGGGGGAAGGAGAGGGGGGGGAAGGAGAGGGGGGAGAAAGGAGAAGGGGGGGAAAGGAGAAGGGGGGGGAAAGGAGAAGGGGGGAAGGGGAAGGGGGGGAAGGGGAAGGGGGGGAAGGGGAAAGGGGGGGAAAGGGGGGGAAAGGGGGGGAAAGGAGAAGGGGGGGAAGGAGAAGGGGGGGGAAGGAGAAGGGGGGGGAAGGAGAAGGGGGGGGAAGGGGAAGGGGGGAAAGGAGAAGGGGGGAAAGGAGAAGGGGGGAAAGGAGAAGGGGGGGAAAGGAGAAGGGGGGGAAGGAGGAGAAGAGAAGGGGAGGGGGAAAGGAGAAGGGGTGGAAAGGAGAAGGGGTGGGAAAGGAGATGGGGGGGAAGGAAAAGGGGGGGAAGGAAAAGGGGGGGGAAAGGAAAAGGGGGGGGGAAAGGAAAAGGGGGGGAAGGAAAAGGGGGGGGGAAGGAAAAGGGGGGGGAAGGAAAAGGGGGGGGAAGGAAAAGGGGGGGGGAAGGAAAAGGGGGGGGGAGGGAAAAGGGGGGGAAGGAAAAGGGGGGGGCAGCTGAACTGGGGGGGGGGGGGGGCGGAGGCTTAACAGGCCGGGCCCAAGACTTCGGGCAGGGCCTGTCCCCAGCACCAGATTTACAGGTAGGTGGCGTTGGGTCGGGTCGGGGTCGGGAGCCGCGGGTCGGAGCAGGTCTGGGGGGGGGGGGGGGGGGAAGGTCGGGAGCACGGGTCGGGGGGGGGGGGGGGGGGGGGGAGTCGAGTCAGGTCGGGAGGAAGCAGGAGCTGGCCGTGGGGGGAGCCTTATTCACGCAGCCCCAGTGAGGCCATTCGGCCAGGGCTAGGGGCAGCGTGCTTCGGGCCCCTCCCACACAGTTTTGAGCGCCTGGAGCTACTGCACATGCGCGCTACAGTGGGCGCGCATGTGAAGAGGTCCCAGCACTGTTTTCAGCGTAGGGACTGGCCCCGCCCCCTACAGCTTGTGCTGCGCCGCGCCCGGCTACAGAGGACCAGCAGGGAGCCGGAGAATCTGGAAGTTTTTTTTAAGGCGCACTTTGTGGCGCGAAAAACGGGCGTCCAGGTCGGGGCTGCGCTGTTCTAGGCGCGGCCCGAAACTTGGGCCCCATAAGTTGATCATTACCAATAAATGAAATATCTGTCAGTGTAGCTCAAACATGCATGCTAAGTTGTTTCATAGAATCATATAATTTCAAAGCATAGGAGATCAATCGGCTCATCACACTTGTACTAGTTCACGAAAAGAGCTATCCAATTTAGTTACATTTTCCTGTGTTCTTTTAAACTTTTCTTCAAATATGTCAAATTCCTTTTTATAAGCTATTATGGATTCAGCTTTCAATATTTTGTTGGGTGTTCACTCCATGTCCTAAGAACACACTGTAAAAAAATAATTCTAGCCAATGTTTCCGTTAATCTGCATAGCAATCCCACGCAGGCCGCTCAACGGCTTTATCATCAAAAAAAACGCACAAGCATGATCATTTGAATGGCTGTGCACCCCAAAAAAATGTTGTGGGAACATTGCTCTTAACCTCTCCCTTTGTTATTTTGATGATTTTAAATTCAAGCTCTCTAGTAACCAACCCACTGACCAGGAAAAATAGTTTTTCTCTACTTAGCTTATCATAAACCTCAATGAGTGATCATCCCCATCAGATCTTCTTTGTTCCAATAAGAACCCCATTTTGTCTAGTCTCTCCTCATAACTAAGGCCTCGAAGCCCCATTTCATCTTAATGAATCCTTCCGCACTCTATCCATGGCCTTGACATTCTTCCAAAAGTAGGCATCCCAATCATGGCACAATAATCTAACTACGGTCCAATCAATAAGTTGTATCGCTATAGTTCCGCTATACTTAAAACCTAGATGGCGATATGCGGCTTAAAATAAATTTTATAAACATCTTTATGAATTTGTCTCCCCAGTTTTAAAGATTTATATTCTGAACCTTTAAGTTCCTCTGCTTCTCTATTCCTCTGAGTAAATATACATTTGACACCAATAGATTCCACGGAGAATGGATTGATGGTGGCTGCTCTTGTGGAGAATACAACAAGTTAGAGTGTTATCTCGGAATATCAAGCAATGATGCAGCACCTTAATGGATACAGAAGGAAGGATATTTAAAGAGAAATCCACTAAACAGCTTCCTAGCCTTGGTGTCAACCTTGGCTCAGTGGTAGTACTCTCACATTTGAGTCAGAAGATTGTGGGTTCAAGGCCCACTCCGGGAATTGAGCACATAATCTAGGTTGCTCTGCATAGCCAGAAGCAACATCTTTCAGATGCGACATTAAACTAAGGTGGCACTATTCAAAGAAGAGCAGGGTAATTTTCCCACTGTCCTGGCTAATATTACTAAAATGGATTATCTGATTATTGATCGCAGTGCTGCTTGTGACCTTGCTGTGCACAAGCTGCGTTTCCCTACATCACAAAAGTGACCATACATCAAATTCTGAGGCAGCGAATTCCAAAGATTTACAACCCTCAGAAGAAATTTCTCCTCATCTGTTTTAAATGGGCGGCCCCTTATTCGAGTTCTAGTCTCCCCCATCAGTGGAAACATCCTCTCTGCATCCACCTTGTCAAGCTCCCTTATAATCTTATACGTTTCTAAAAGATCACCTCTTATTCTTCTGAATTCCAATGAGTAGAGGCCCAACCTGCTCAACCTTTCCTCATAAGTCAACCCCCTCATCTCCAGAATCAACCTAGTGAACCTTCTCTGAACTATCTCCAAAGCAAGTACATCCTTTCATGAATATGGAAACCAAAACTGCACGCAGTATTCCAGGTGTGGCCTCACCAATACCCTATATAGCTGTAGCAAGACTTCCCTGCTTTTACACTCCATCCCCTTTGCAATAAAAGCCAAGATTCCATTGGCCTTCCTGATCACTTGCTGTACTGCATAATTTTGTGTTTCATGCACAAGTACCCCCAGGTCCCGCTGCACTGCAGCACTTTGCAATCTTTCTCCATTTAAATAATAACTTGCTCTTTGATTTTTTTCTGCCAAAGAGCCAAACCTCATACTTTCCAACATTATACTCCATCTGCCAAATTTTTGCCCATTCACTTAGCCTGTCTATGTCCTTTTGCAGATTTTTTTGTGTCCTCCTCACACATTGCTTTTTTTCCCCCATCTTTGTATCGTCAGCAAACTTGGCTATGTTACACTCAGTCCCTTCTTCCAAGTCATTAATATAGATTGTAAATAGTTGGGGTCCCAGCACTGATCCCTGCGCCACCCCACTAGTTACTGGTTGCCAACCAGAGAATGAACCATTTAACCCGACTCTCTGTTTTGTTAGCCAATCCTCTATCCATACTAAAATATTACCCCCAACCCCATGAACTTTTATCTTGTGCAGTAACCTTTAATGTGGCACCTTGTCAAATGCCTTCTGGAAGTCCAAATACACCACATCTACTGGTTCCCCTTTATCCACCCTGTTCGTTACATCCTCAAAGAAATCCAGCAAATTTGCCAAACATGATTTCCACTTCATAAATCCATGCTGGCTCTGCCTCACCGAATTTTGCTTTTCCAAATGTCCTGCTACTGCTTCTTTAATAATGGACGCCAACATTTTCCCAACCACAGATGTTAGGCTTAACTGGTCTATAGATTCCTGCTTTTTGTCTGCCTCCTTTTTTAAATAGGGCCGTCACATTTGCAGTTTTCCAATCTGCTGGGACCGCCCAGAATCCAGAGAATTTTGGTAAATTACAACCAATGCATCCACAATCCCTGCCGCTACTTCTCTTAAGACCCTAGGATGCAAGCCATTAGGTCCAGGGGATTTATCTTTTAGAGATCACACGGATGAACTTCAACAATTGTACATCCCTGTCTGGAGTAAAAATAAAACATGGCTCAACCGTGGCTAACAAGGGAAATTAAGGATAGTGTTAAATCCAAGGAAGAGGCATATAAATTGGCCAGAAAAAGCAGCAAATCTAAGGACTGAGAGAAATTTAGAATTCAACAGAGGAGGACAAAGGATTCAATTAAGAGGAGGAAAATAGAGTACGAGAGGAAGCTTGCCGGGAACATAAAAACTGACTGCAAAAGCTTCTATAGATATGTGAAGAGAAAAAGATTAGTGAAGACGATCGTAGGTCCCTTGCAGTCAGATTCAGGTGAATTTATAATGGGAACAAAGAAATGGCAGATCAGTTGAACAAATACTTTGATTCTGTCTTCACAAAGGAAGACACAAATAACCTTCCGGAAGTACTAGGGGACCAAGGGTCTAGTGAGAAGGAGGAACTGAAGGCTATCCTTATTAGGCGGGAAATTGTGTTTGGGAAATTGATGGGATTGAAGGCTGTTAAATCCCCGGGGCCTGATAGTCTGCATTGCAGAATACTTAGGGAAGTGGCCCGAGAAATAGTGGATGCATTGGTGATCATTTTCCAACAGTCTATCGACTCTGGATCAGTTCCTATGGACTGGAGGGTAGCTAATGTAACACCACTTTTTAAAAAGAGAGAAAACTGGTAATTATAGACCAGTTAGCCTGACCTCAGTAGTGGGGAAAATGTTGGAATCAATTATTAAAGATGAAATAACAGCACATTTGGAAAGCAGTGACAGGATCGGTCCAAGTCAACATGAATTTATGAAAGGGAAATCATGCTTGACAAATCTTTTGGAATTTTTTGAGGATATAACTAGTAGAGTGGACAAGGGAGAACCAGTGGATGTGGTGTATTTGGGCTTTCAAAAGGCTTTTGACAAGGTTCCATACAAGAGATTGGTGTGCAAAATTAAAGCACATGGTATTGGGGGTAATGTACTGAGGTGGACAGAGAGCTGGTTGGCAGACAGGAAGCAGGGAGTCAGAATAAATGGGTCCTTTTCAGAATGGCAGGCAGTGATTAGTGGGATGCCACAGGGTTCAGTGCTGGGACCCCAGCTATTTACAATATACATTAATGATTTGGATGAAGGAAGTGAGTGTAATATCTCCAAGTTTTCAGATGACACACGAAACTGGATGGCGTGCAAGCTGTGAGGAGAACGCCAAGAGACTGCAGAGTGATTTGGACAGGTTAGGTGAATGCGCATCGCAGTTGCAGTATAATGTGGATAAATGCGAGGTTATCCACTTTGGGGGCAAAAACATGAAGGCAGATTATTATCTGAATGGCGGCAGATTAGGAAAAGGGGAGGTGCAATGAGACTTGGGTGTCGCGGTACATCAGTCATTGAAAGTTGGCATGCAGGTACAGCAGACAGTGAAGAAGGCAAATGGTATGTTGGCCTTCATAGCTAGCGGATTTGAGTATAGGAGCAGGGAGGTCTTACTGCAGTTGATGAGGCCTCACCTGGAATATTGTGTTCAGTTTTGGTCTCCTAATCTGAGGAAGGGCGTTCTTGCTATTGAGGGAGTGCAGCGAAGGTTCACCACACTGATTCCCAGCATGGCTGGACTGACATATGAGGAGAGACTGGATCAACTGGGCCTTTATTCACTGGAATTTAAAAGGATGAGAGGGGATCTCATAGAAACATATAAAATTCTGACGGGACTGGACAGGTTAGATGCAGGAAGAATGTTCCCGATGTTGGGGAAGTCCAGAACCAGAGGACACAATCTAAGGATAAGGGGTAAGCCATTTAGGACTGAGATGAGGAGAAACTTCTTCACTCAGAGAGTTGTTAACCTGTGGAATTCCCTACCGCAGAGAATGTTGATGCCAGTTCATTGGATATATTCAAGGAGGAGTTAGATATGGCCCTTACGGCTAAAGGGATCAAGGGGTATGGAGAGAAAGGGTACCGAGGTGAATGATCAGCCATGATCTTATTGAATGGTGGTGCAGGCTCGAAGGGCCGAATGGTCTACTCCTGCACCTATTTTCTGTTTCTATGTTTCATTCTGCCTTTAGTCCCATTATCTTACTGAGTACCACCACCTCCTTAGTGATTGTGATTGTGTTAAGTTCCTCCCTCGCAAAAGACCCTTGACTATCCACTGTTGGAATATTGTTACTGTCCTCTACCGTAAAGACTATACAAAATATTTGTTGAGAGTTTCTGCCATCTCCAGGTTCCCCATCAGTAATTCCCTGGTCTCGTCCTCTAAGGGACCAACATTTAGTTTAATCACTCTTTTCCTTTTTATATACCTATAGAAACTCTTGCTATCTGTTTTTATATTTTGTGCTAGTTTACTTTCATAGTCTATCTTCCCTTTCTTAATCATTTTTTTAGTCATTCTTTGCTGGCTTTTAAAAGTTTCCCGGTCTTCTGTCCTCCCAGTAGTTTTGGCCACTTTGTATGCTCTTGATTTTAATTGGATACCGTCCTTTATTTCGCCACGGATGGCTATCTTTTCTTTTTCAGCCTTTCCTCCTCACTGGAATATATTTTTCTTGAGAGTTGTGGGGCTGAAAGAATTTACAATATAATGAAGGCGCAAGGCCATGGAGGGATTTGAAAACAAGGATGAGAACTTTGAAATCAAGGCGTTGTTTAACCGAGAGCCAATGTAGGTCAGCGAGCACATTGGTGATGCATGAGGGGGACTTGGTGCTAGTTAAGATATGGGCAGTCGAGTTTGGATCACGTAGGGTAGGATGTGGAGGCCAGCCAGCAGTGCACTAGAATAGTAAAGTCGAGAGGTAATAAAGCCATGGATGAGGGTTTCAGCAGCAGATGAGCTGAGGCAAGGGCAGAGACGGGCGATGTTATGGAGGTGGAAATAGGCGGTTTTAGTTATGCTGCGGATGTGTGGTTGAAAGTTCATTTCAGGGTCAAATATGACACCAAGGCTGCAAACAATGTGGTTCAGCCTCAGACAGAAGTTTGGGAGCGGGATGGAGTCAGTGGCTAGGGAACGGAGTTTGTGGTAAGGACCGAAAACAATGGCTTTGGTCTTCCCAATATTCAATTGGAGATCATTTCTGCTCATCCAGAACTAGATGTCAGACAAGCAGTCTGACAAGTTAGAGACCGTGAAGGGGTCGAGAGAAGTGGTAGTGAAGTAGAGCTGGGTGTCATGAGCGTACATGCGGAAACTGACACTGTGTTTTCGAATGAAGTCGCCAAGCGGCAACATGTAGATGAGAAATAGGTGGGGGCCAAGGATAGATCATTGGGGAACACCAGAGGCAACGATGCGGGGGCGGGAAGAGAAGCCATTGCAGGTGATTCTTTGGCTACGACAACGGAGAACACTATGAGCTGATTTTCTCATGTACAAACGTTCCATCAAATAGGCTAGTCCGAGTTAACGGTTAGAGAAAAATAATTTTGAGAAGTTTTATTTGCACAGAAATTGTGGTCGGATGCTTCCTGCGGGCAGCTGCCTCCGACCAAAAAGATTTTTAAGAAAGTACCTGGTGGTCCCAGAGGAACATGGACATGCGCTCCGAGGTCTCCATTCGCAGTCCAGCGTAGGGGCCCACGTATTCCAAGAGCGTATGTGCAGCCTAGGATCACGTGGGCCGGACCAACCAATGAAAATGACGTATCCCCATTCACAGAAATGGTGATCTCCATTTGTACGGAGATCATCATTTCTATGACTGGGGCTACACCTAAAAACAGAAACATTTTAAATAAATTTAAAGAAATATTTCACATTTAAAATGAATTGAAAATTTAATTAAATGTTAGACAAAAAATTATTTTGGGGAATTTTTTAAATATGCTTTACTAGGAGTAAAAATAAACTTACCTTAAGGGACAGGGTTATTAATATAAAAATTATTGATAAAACATTTATTTTTCTATCTTTTAAAACTCTTCATCATCATAGGCAGTCCCTCGGAATCGAGGAGGACTTGCTTCCACTCCCAAAGTGAGTTCTTTGATGGCTGAACAGTCCGATACGAGAGCCACAGATCCTGTTACAGGTGGGACAGACATTCGTCGAGGGAAGGGGCCGGTGGGGCTGGTTTGCCGCGTGCGCCTTCCGCTGCCTGCGCTTGGCCTCTTCATGCTCTTTGAATTGAGACTCAGAGCTCAACGCCCTCCCCGATGGACTTTCTCCACCTTGGGCAGTCTGCTGCCAGGGTCATCATCATCAGTGTGACATCATCAGTGGTGATGTCACACTTTACCAGGGAGGCTTTGAGGGTGTCCTTATAACGTTTCCGCTGTCCTTCTTTGGCTCGTTTACCATAAAGGAGCTCCGCATAAAGCATTTGCTTAGGGAGTCTCGTATTTGGCATGCGTACTATGTGGCCTGCCCAGCGAAGCTGATCGAGTGTGGTCAGTGCTTCAACAATGGGGATGTTAGCCTGGACGAGGACACTGATGTTGGTGCGCCTGTCCTTCTAGGGGATTTGCAGGATCTTGCGGAGACATCGTTGGTGATATATCTCCAGCGACTTGAGGTGCCTTCTATACATCATCCATGCCTCAGATCCATACAGGAGGGCAGGTATTACTACAGCCCTGTAGACCATGAGTTTGGTGGTAGATTTCAGGGCCTGGTCTTCAACAGTCTTTTCCTCAGATGGCCGAAGGCTGCACTGGAGGCGATGCTGAATCTCCACATCAATGTCTGCCTTTGTTGATAAGAGGCTCCCGAGATATGGGAAATGGTCCACGTTGTCCAGAGCTGCGTCGTGGATCTTGATGATTGGAGGGCAGTGCTATGCGGCGGTGACAGGCTGGTGGAGGACCTTTGTCTTACGGATGTTAAGCGTAAGGCCCATGCTTTCATATGCCTAAGTGAATACATTGACTATATCCTGGAGTTTAGCCTCTGAATGTGCACAGCCTCTGTGCGTCTGTAAAACTCTTCTGCTGGTAAAAGCAGGCCTTACGCCTGCTTTTACCAGGCGCAAGTTTGAAGGATATTCGTTGGGCAAGAGTTGGGCAAATAGCCCAAATCACTGCCCGCGAAGGCCTTTCTCCCAGGGATGTGTTGGAACGGTCAAAAGACATTTTGATAGTTCGCATGTGCTGGTTTTTGGTGCATGTGCATCGTGCGCTGGGAACTGGCACTTGCGGGGTCTCTACGGGTGCATACACACATCGTACGCGCCCGTAGAGACTGCGATTTTTAGCCCATTAATTTGAAACAGTGACCGAGTTAAATAAAGTTATGAAATCTAATGAAATCTGCAGTGTTTGGTCTTGCTTCGGTTTTGTTTTATTTCTTAATAACCAGATTTGCAGTTTTGTAGCCTGAGATATATATAGTCTGTTAGATTGTTATTTGCCTGCCAGTTTAAAGTCTGAAGTTAATGTTTTTCAGTGTGTATCGATGGTAAACAAGGTTATTGTTCATCTGGGGCACACTATCTCCCGATTGCATGTTTTGGTTCATGGGAAGCATGGACTGCCTATGGAAAGAATACTTTGTGGAAAAAGAACCTGGACAGCACCCAACTTCTAGAGGCCAAGTTAAATACGGTTGTCCTAGTTGCACAATCCCTCTACATCTCACCTGCAACTTGTATATCTTGCATTAGTCCACTAATATCACAGCTGAGAGTTGCTTTTCTACCAACTTTAATATTCAGTCCTTGGGATACCGATATACAACAGCTATTCTTATGAAAACACTGCACAATAACTATCCATCTGTTATACTTATATGGAACATTTCTAAAGAAAAAAAGTAAAAGTGTGTTCATCTAAGCTCAGATGAATGAATAGTTATGAATGCACAGTGCTTGTTCATATTTTTGTAATTATTTATTTCATTGATCAGATCGTGCTTTTTTATAGGCATCTAAGCTGCACTACCCACACAAATTATTCTTGACTCTAGTAATTGAACAAATTTGGCTCCCATTTGCCAATATAGAAAAACTTAATTTGCAACTTTTAAACTGGCTGCATATCATGAAAATCCAACAGAGTGGATGCCATTGCCAAATGTTCTACACAACAGTATGGCTACTCTAGCTTTTATCTACTTATCAATCTATTGCCTCTGCTCTGAGTTTTCTAAGTGTAGAAATTAAAAATAACTGAAATAATTTATATGGTGTTTATTTTTAAAATTTCTGTTTTATTTGGTATTTCTCAGCTTATTGCACCAGGAATTTAAGCAGGTAATCTGATCAGTGGGCGAAAAGGAGAACTATGTCGAATAATAAGCTTAGCTCTGTTCCTTTTTGTCCCCAATCAAACTGCACAAGGAGTGGGGCTGAAGAGTAGAGTAAATTCACATTTGTTTTGTCCACTTTTTGCTCTTCCAATCTTTCTCTGCTCTGCCTCTCCCAGCTCGAAATCCAGCTTGTTTTGATGGCAGCAGCAGCATGTGATGGATGGGGCAGTCATACTTCCATGTTGAACACCACTTGGAAGAAGCACTCAGGGTAGCAAG
This sequence comes from Pristiophorus japonicus, assembly GCF_044704955.1. Lineage (NCBI taxonomy): Eukaryota > Metazoa > Chordata > Chondrichthyes > Pristiophoridae > Pristiophorus > Pristiophorus japonicus. The sequence goes on from NC_091987.1 coordinate 61,123,421, forward strand.
GGTGCAGAATGTATTCTGGGTGGGGGATTTCAATGTCCATCACCAAGAGTGGCTCGGTAGCACCACTACTGACCGAGCCCTGAAGGACATAGCTGCCAGACTCCGACAGGTAGTGAGGGAAAAACCTACTTGACCTCGTCCTCAACCAATCTACCTGGCGCAGATACATCTGTGCATGACATTATTGGCAGCAATAACCACTGCTCAGTCCTTGTGGAGAGATGAAATCCCATCTGCACAGGAGGGCACCCTTCATCATGTTGTGTGGCACGACCACCATGCTAACTGGGATAGATTCAGACCAGATCTAATAGCTAAAAACTGGGCATTCATGAGGCGTTGTGGGCCATCAGCAGCAACAGAATTGTGATCCACCACCACCTGTAACCTCATGGCCCGGCATATCCCTCACTTTACCATTACCATCAAGCCAGGTGACCGACTCTGGTTCACTGAGCAGTGCAGAAGAGCATGCCAAGAGCAGCACATGGCGTACCTAAAAACTAGGTGGCAACCTGGGAAAGCTGCAACACAGGATTACATGCATGTTAAACAGTGGAAGCAGCATGCTATAGACAGAGCTAAGCAATCCCATAATTCATCAGATGAAAGCTCTGTAGTCCTGCCACATCTTGTCGTGAATGGTAGTGGACAATTAAACAAATAACAGGAGGAGGTTCCATGAATATCCCCATCCTCAATGATGGCAGAGCCCAGCACGCGAATGGTGTCGGCGGCAGCACAGGATAAAGAGCGCAGGGCCCGAGGACAATGAACCTGCAAGGAATCGGCAGCAGAGGGGGATAAAGAGCCGGGCCAGAGGACAGCGGACCTAAAAGGAATCGGTAGCAGAGGAGGCAGCACAGGATAAAGAGCTCGGGGCTTGACAGCAGACCAGAAAGGAATCGGCAGCAGAGGCCGCAGCAATGCGGGGCCGAATATTCCAAAAGAACAGCAAAAGCAAGGCGTCACAGGACTGCAGGTAGGTGATTGGTGGTTGAGTATTTGTATTTTATTCTAACATAACTAGATAAACTAATTAATATAACTAGATAATCGTGTGAATATAACTATTGATAATCGTGTGAATAAAGACTTTAACTAAGAGAGCGAGAGAAGCAGCAGGAAATAAAGGTATGCCCAACTTTTGAGTTAGTTCTGTAAGTTAGTTAATAGCCTATTAAATAGAGGCATGACAGGGCAGCTCCGTCCCATGGAATGCATATTCTGTACCATGTGGGAAATCCAGGGCACTTCCAGTTTCCTGGACAACCACATGTGCAGGAAGTGTCGTCAGCTGGAGAATCTCGAGCTCCGGGTTTCAGCAGCAGCTGGCATTACTGCGGTGCAGCCGTGAGGCTAAGAGGTTCGTGGATAGCACGTTCCAGGAAGTGGTCACCCCGCAGATAAGGAGTGTGCAGGTAGAGAGGAAATGGATGACCGCCAGACAGAACAGGAGGACTAGGCAGGTAGTGCAGGTGTTCCCTGAGTACATCTCACTCTCCAATCAGTATTTGGTTCTGAACACTGGTGAGGATGATGGTTCCTCTGGCCAGAGCCAAGTCCATGGCACCACGGGTGGCTCAGCAGTACAGGGGGAGATGTAGAAGAGTGGGAAAGCAATAGTCGTAGGGGATTAGATAGTTAGGTGTTTCTGCGGCCGCAGACATGACTCCAGGATGGTATGTTGCCTCCCTGGTGCCAGGATTAAGGATGTCTCTGAGCGGCAGCAGAATATTGGGGGGGGCGTGTACAGTCAGAGGTCATAATCCATATCGGTACCAACGACATAGGTAGAAAGTGGGATGAGGACCTGCAGGCAGATTTTAGGGAGCTAGGAAACAGATTAAAGAGCAGGACCTCAAAGGTAGTAATCTCCTGATTACTCCCGGTGCCACGCGTAAGTGAGTATAGAAATAGGAGGATCGAGCAGATGAATGTGTGACTGGAGAGATGGCTTCAGATTCCTGGGGCGTTGGGACAAGCTCTGGGGGAGGTGGGACCTGTACAGGCCGGGCATGTTGCACCTCAACAGGGCCGGAACCAATATCCTCGCGGGGAGGTTTGCTCCTGCTGTTGGGAAGGTTTTAAACTAATTTGGCAGCAGGATAGGTACCAGGATGTAACATTAGAAAGGAGAAATAAAATGCTCAAAGGATTGGGAGAGGCAGATAGCACTAAAGTTAGAAATAGTAAGGTATTAGGTGGGCTCAAACGAAGAGAAAATACAGGATGGCCTAAGATGGGTTTACAGTGTATGCATGTGAACGCACGAAGTGTAGTAAAAACAAGGTAAGTGAGCTGCAGGCACAAATAGCCACATGGGAATATGATGTTGTGGCAATAACTGAGACCTGGCTCAAAAAAGGGCAGGATTGGGTTTTAAATATTCCTAATTATAAGGTGTTCAGGAAAGCTAGGGAAGGAAATATAGGACGTGGTGTGGCAGTATTGGTTAAGGAGAATGTTACAGTGCTGGAGAGGGAGGATAATCTGGAGGGGTCAAGGACATAATCTATATGGCTAGAATTAATAATATAGAGGTGCCATTACATTACTAAATGCATTCTATAGAACACCAAATAGTGGGAAAAATATGGAGGAGCAAACTTGCAGAGAAATTAGAGAGATGCAAGAACTAGAGTAGTAATAAGAACATAAGAAATAGGAGCAGGAATAGACGATTCGGCCCCTCGAGCCTGCTCCGCCATTCAAGAAGATCATGGCTGATCTTCTACCTCAACTCCACTTTCCTGCATTATCCCCATATCCCTCGATTCCCTCAATATCCAAAAATCTATCGGTCTCTGTCTTGAATATCCTCAACAACTGAGCATCCACAGCCCTCTGGGGTAGAGAATTCTAAAGAGTCACCACCCTGAGGGAAGAAATTTCTCCCCATCTCAGTCCTAAATGGTCGACCCCTTATTCTGAAAATGTGACCTCTGGTTCTAGACTCCCTAGCCAGGGGAAATATCTTCCCTGCATCTACCAGGTCAAGCCCTGTAAGAATTTTGTATGTTTCAATGAGATCACCTCTCATTCTTCTAAATTCTAGCGAATACAGGCCTTCTCTACTCAATCTCTCTTCATAGGTCCTCTCATCCAAATCATGGATAGAAATTGTGAATAGCTGAGGCCCAAGTACTGATCCTAATAATGAGAGACTTCAACTATCCTAATATAGACTGGGATTGTACTAGAAAGGGCAAGAATTTCTGAAGTGAGTTCAGGAGAACTTTCTTGATCAGTATGTTTCGGGCCCGACGAGGAAGGAGGCATTGCTGGATCTAGTTCTGGGGAATGAGGTAGGTCAACTGGAGCAAGTGTCAGTAGGTGAATATTTAGCATACAGTGATTGATCATAGTATCATAAGGTTTAGATCAGTTATGGAAAAGGACAGGGAGCAATCTAGAATTAAAATATTTAACTCGGGGAAGGCCAACTTCAGTGGGATGAGAACAGATCTGGCCCGGGTAAACTGAAATCAAAGATTAGCAAGGGAAACTGCAACGGAACAATGGGCTGCATTTAAAGAGGAAATTGTTCAGCTACAGTTGAAGTACATTCCCACTAGGAGGAAAGGCAGGGCAACTAAAGTCAGGGCTCCCTGGATGATGAAACAGCTTAGGAATATGGTGAAGCAGAAAAAGATCGCATATGACAGATGTCAGGTTGCAAATACATCTATGAATCAGGTTATATATAGAAAGGGCAGAGGAGAAGTGAAAAAGAAAAGAGGGAAAAAGAGAGAGTATGAGAATAGATTGGCAGTCAACAAAAAAGGTAATCTTCTATAGGCATATAAATAGTAAACTAGTAGAGTGGACAGGGGAGAACCAGTGGATGTGGTGTATTTGGACTTTCAAAAGGCTTTTGACAAGGTCCCACACCAGAGATTGGTGTGCAAAATCAAAGCACATGGTATTGGGGGTAATGTACTGACGTGGATAGAGAACTGGTTGGCAGACAGGAAGCAGAGAGTCAGGATTAACGGGTCCTTTTCAGAATGGCAGGCAGTGACTAGTGGAGTGCCGCAGGACTCAGTGCTGGGACCCCAGCTCTTTATAATATATAGTAATGATTTGGATGATGGAATTGAGTGTAATATCCCCAAGTTTGCAGATGACACTAAACTGGGTGGCGGTGTGAGCTGTGTGGAGGACGCTAAGAGGCTGCAGGGTGATTTGGACAGGTTAGGTGAGTGGACAAATACATGGCAGATGCAGTATAATGTAGATAAATGGGAGGTTATCCACTTTGGGGGCAAAAACACGAAGGCAGAATATTATCTGAATGGCGGCAGATTAGGAAAAGGGGAGGTGCAGCAAGACCTGGGTGTCATGATTCATCGGTCATTGAAGGTTGGCTTGCAGGTACAGCAGGCGGTGAAGGAGGCAAATGGTATGTTGGCCTTCATAGCAAGGGGATTCAAGTATAGGAGCATGGAAGTCTTACTGCAGTTGTACAGGACTTTGGTGAGGCCCCACCTGGAATATTGTGTTCAGTTTTGGTCTCCTATTCTGAGGAAGGACATTCTTGCTATTGAGGGAGTGCAGCGGAGGTTCACCAGACTGATTCCTGGGATGGTAGGACTGACACATGAGGAGAGACTGGATTGACTGGGCCTGTATTCACTGGAGTTTAGAAGGATGAGAGGGGATCTCAGAAACATATAAAATTTTGACGGGACTGGACAGGTTAGATGCAGGAAGAATGTTCCCGATGTTGGGGAAGTTCAGAACCAGGGGACATAGTCTTAGGATAAGGGGTAAGCCATTTAGGACTGAGATGAGGAGAAACTTCTTCACTCAGAGTTGTTAACCTATGGAATTCCCTACCGCATGGAGAGTTGTTGATGCCAGTTCATTGGATATATTCAAGAGGGAGTTAGATATGGCCCTTGCGGCTAAAGGGATCAAGGGGTATGGAGAGAAAGCAGGAACGGGGTACTGAAGGAATGATCAGCCATGATCTTATTGAATGGTGGTGCAGGCTCGAAGGGCCGAATGGCCTACTCCTGCACCTATTTTCTATGTTTCTAAAAGGGTAGTAAGAGGGGTGGGGCCAATCAGGGACCAAAAAGGAGACCAATGCATGGAGGTAAAGGATATGGCTGAGGTATGAAACGAGTACTTTGCATCTGTCTTCGCCAAGGAAGAGGATGCTGTCATAGACATAGTGAAGGAGGAGGTAGTGGAGACACTTGATAGGATAAAAATTGATAGAAGTATTAGAAAGGCTGACTGTACTTAAAGTAGATAAATCACCAGAAGCGGGTGGGATGCATCCTAGGATTCTGAGGGAACTGAGGGATTCTGAATGGAAATTGCGGAGGTACTGAACATAATGGGCCTGAAATTCCGGCTTCACCGGGTCCGTATGAAGTGTGTACGGACCTGGGAAGACATCGCAAAAGCCAGTTTTCGGCGGGCGATGTGCATGCGCCGAAAACTGCCTTTTCTGATCTGTCAAGTTCTGGCTCGACAGATCCAAAGCATCATGGGGAGAAGGACATTTGCATGGGCGAGATTGCACTATTTGCTCATCTCTTGCCCAGCAAATGTCCTTAAAACTCGTGCCAGGTAAAAGCAGGTGCATAGCCTACTATTACCAACTCAAGAGTTTTAAAACATAAGAACATAAATAGGAACAGGAGTAGGCCATACGGACCCTCGAGCCTGCTCCGCCATTCAATGATATCATGGACTCAGCTCCACTTCCCTGCCTGCTCCCCATAACCCCTTATCCCTTTATTGTTTAAGAAACTGTCTATTTCTGTCTTAAATTTATTCAATGTCCCAGCTTCCACAGCTCTCTGAGGCAGCGAATTCCACAGATTTACAACCCTCAGATGAAATTACTCCTCATCTCTGTTTTAAATAGGTGGCCTCTTATTCTAAGATCATGCCCTCTAGTTCTAGTCTCCCCCATCAGTGGAAACATCTTCTCTGCATCCACCTTGTCAAGCCCTCTCATAATCTTATATGTTTCGATAAGATCACCTCTCAGTCTTCTGAATTCCAATGAGTAGAGGCCCAACCTACTCAACCTTTCCTCATAAGTCAACCCCCTCACCCCCGGAATCAACCTAGTGAACCTTCTCTGAACTGCCTCCAAAGCAAGTATATCCTTTCGTAAATATGGAAACCAAAACTGCACGCAGTATTCCAGGTGCGGCCTCACCAATACCCTGTATAGCTGTAGCAAGACTTCCCTGCTTTTATACTCCATCCCCTTTGCAATAAAGACCAAGATACCATTGGCCTTCCTGATATCTTGCTGTACCTGCATACTATCCTTTTGTGTTTCATGCACAAGTACCCCCAGGTCCCGCTGCACTGCAGCACTTTGCAATCTTTCTCCATTTAAATAATAACTTGCTCTTTGATTTTTTTCTACCAAAGTGCATGACCTCACACTTTCCAACATTATACTCCATCTGCCAATTTTTTGCCCATTCACTTAGCCTATCTATGTCCTTTTGCAGATTTTGTGTGTCCTCCTCACACATTGCTTTTCCTCCCATCTTTGTATCGTCAGCAAACTTGGCTACGTTACACTCAGTCCCTTCTTCCAAGTTGTTAATATAGATTGTAAATAGTTGGCGTCCCAGCACTGATCCCTGTGGCACCCCACTAGTTACTGGTTGCCAACCAGAGAATGAACCATTTATCCCAACTCTCTGTTTTCTGTTAGTTAGCCAATCCTCTATCCATGCTAATATATTATCCCCAACCCCATGAACTTTTATCTAATGCAGTAACCTTTTATGTGGCACCTTGTCAAATGCCTTCTGGAAGTCAAAATACACCACATCTACTGGTTCCCCTTTATCCACCCTGCTCGTTACATCCTCAAAGAATCCCAACAAATTTGTCAAACATATAAAAAACATAAAAATAAAATGTAAAAACACATTATGTTAAAAACCTTGCTCACTAAAGTAAGTTTATTTTAAACCCTAATTACAAAACTTTAAAAAAAATCTGAAAAATATTTTTTTTCAAACACATTTATTAACTTTAATTTAAATTAATGTTAAATATATGGGGTGTTTTTTAATTTTTATTTGTGTTTAGGTGTTGGGGGGGGGGGGTTCTCATTACTTAAGAGTTCCCATTATTATGCATGAGCATACTTTACCTTGATTGGGTATCCAGGCCCACATGACTCCAGCTCCAGCTCTATGTATGTTCCGATTTGCTCGTGCTCCTATGCGCATGCAGAAGAGGCCTAAAATTGCAATAGCTGGTGAGCGCCCGAGCAAAAGGTAAGTGTGCATTTTTTCTCTTTTTTTCAGATGACCGCCCACGGGAAACTCAGACCGGGATTTCAGGACCAATATTCCAATCCTTCATAGATACCGGGGGTGGTGTCAGAGAACTGGAGAATTGCAAATGTTACACCACTGTTCAAAAAAGGGTGTAAAGATAAACGCAGCAATTACAGTTTAACCTCGGTAGTGGGGAAGTTTTTAGAAACAGTAATCAAGGACAAAATTGTCACTTGAACAAACGTGGATTAATTAGGGAAAGCCAGCATGCATTTGTTAAAGGCAAATCGTATTTAACCAACTTGATCGAGCTTTTTGATGAGGGCTGATGTCAGGTCAGATCAGCCATGATCTTATTAAATGGCAGAGCAGGCTTGAGGGACCAAATGGCCTACTCCTGCTCCAAATTCTTATGTTATCTTATGAGAGAGAGAGAGGTATTGCAAAAGGAGATAGGAGACTTAACTATAGGAAATTGAGAGAGATAAAAGCAGATAAAAGTGGACAATAGGAGACATAATGGAGATAAGGTGAGAGAAATAATAAGAGGAAGGATAAAAATGCAGCAAGCAGAATTAGGGAGGCTGAGGGTGCGGAAATTCAGCCTGGATGCGGAAGAGGCAGCAGTGGAGGCCAGATGAGGACAATTGTTTAGGCATGGACGAGCAAACCCCCCCACCCCCCAACAGTATGCAAGAGAATCTGGACTGCCATATCTAAGGAGGTGTCCTCAGTAGATCACATACACCGGGGCCCCCAATAGTGCAGGAAGAGGTGGAATGATCTTTGCGCATCCGCGAGAGTAAGTAATATTTTTATTCATGCACTCCTTGATTACTTACAATATAAATCTGACATGTTGATGTAGGTAGGCTTAGTGTTGCACCTTATTTGCCATGATTAAAATTAAGATGGTTTTCTGTGATCTTAAAAGATGTTTCTGCACTTCAATGTCTTCCTCATAAACCATGTGCAGCTTAATGGGACATTAAACAAAGGACTGTATTAAATGCACACAGCATGTTACAAGTGCTTGGATTGCTATCTGTGTGTGCCACAAGAGCAGAAGGGCAATTTGGTTAAGCATTGCTATTGTCATTTTTGCAGAAGAAACTGTTTCACAATCGCACCGACCAACAACGCACAGGGGGTGGTCCACCCAGCATCCAACCATTAACAGAGGTGAGGCAGTCCTGGTGGGTGCCTAAACAGAACGGCTACCCATGGGGATGCTGATCCGATGACTTCAGCTGAAGGCAAGCCCTGCAGAATCCCTGAGCTGTGTTGGCATCATGTAATGTAATGTTGGGGTCATGTAATGCAATGTCATGTAGTGTCTGTGGACTCGGATTAGGGTAATTTGATGTAGTGTCTCTCGACGACATATAAATGCAGTAGTGGTGGTCCTTCAAATAAGCCTGCGCTATGTGACCGTACTCGTCACCCTGCCCCCTCCCCTGCTGCTAACCACTCGTATGTTGTTTTCTATTTCCAGATGCGCAGTCGCATGCGCACCATCCCACCATGGAAGCCTCCACCTCCAGCTCATACCTTTGCACTTGAGTCACCGAGGAGGATGAGGAGGAAGAGTCGGATGAGGGGAGCCAAGAGGACATAGAGGAAATATCTGTTGCAAGGGGGTCGATGTTAGAGTCGGTGGGAGTGGAGGTGGAGGTGGAGGAAGACGTGGGGATGATGGGGTTGGACGAGGCGGCATATATTTTAGCTGCGGCCACAACTCCCTCGAAGGAATCCACATTTCATGGGTTCCCCGCCTCCGAGGCAGCGTGACCAAGTGGTGTGCAGCAACGCACCCAGAGTGTAGAACCCCATATGCCACCTCTACAGAGGTTGAGTCGGCAAAGCCGGTATGCTCAGAGACAGGCAGGCGCAAACCTGGACATGGTGGGACTGTCAAGGGAGAGCATCGAACTTGGTCGAGAGCTCCTCCAGGCCCTGACTAGAATTTCCGGGAACATCGGCGCACAATCTGCCAGACAATCTGTGGACATGTCGCAGCTGATTGCGGTGATACAGGAAAACAGAGTCTGTCAACGCCATGCGGCAATTGATGGTCTCAGCTTTTGGCACTGCAGCCCCCAGTGTCATACCACCCAGACCCACAGCACCTGTGGGTGGGGAGGTAGAACTGCCTTCTGTCTCAGAAGCCGGGTCTTCCACACCCCAAGCTTCTCCAGTGGATCTACATATGGTGTTGCCATCGTCTATCCTACGACAACAGCAGCGCTCCGGATGCCTTGCTGCACAACTTCCTGGTCCCAACCCGGGGGAGGGGGAAGAGAGGTGGTGGGAGTGGTGGCCGCAGTTAAAATATGTGCAGGGTGGGGGGGTGGTGTTTGTTGTTGTTTGTTGTTGTGTTGTCATATCGTTATTTTTCTTGTTATTTCAAAAAATTAAAACATTTACAAATGTGTTGGAGAAAAAAATTACTGTTAAAGTTGTCAAAGTTTCCAGAATTCAACATTTAAAAAAAATCTTTTTGTTCAACTTAACCGTTCTTGTACAGTGTCTCACTTTTAGAATATGAGAGGTAATAGTCAACATGGTTGGATAGTGGGGGCAGGCAAAGGTGAAACATAACTCTCACTGTTCAAGTAAAGCATTGATTTATGAGCTGCTGACCGAACACTTTTGCAGGCTTCCCCTGTGGTGTTTGGGGGTTGGTGGCACGGGTTCATCGCCAGGCTCCTTGTCCAACTCCCCTTCCTCAGGTAGTCCTGCAGTCCCTAGTGGCAATTCCTGTCCCCTCATGATGACTAAGTTGTGTAGCATGCAGCACACCACAATTAACTCAGCGACCTACTCAGGGTGGTATTGCAGGCTGCCTCCGGTAGTCCTGGCATTGGAAGCGCTGCTTGAGCACTCCAATTGTCTTTTCGACAATATTGCATGTGGCTATATGGCTGTCATTGTAGTGATGCTCAGCTTCTGGAGGGGATTTTGAGCCAGGTGGCGAGGCCATAACCTTTGTCCCCCAGCATCCAGCTGTGCCCTTGTAGCTGCCGCTTAAACAGGTCAGAGACAACGCTCTCATGCAAGATGAAAGCATCATGGATGCTCCCTGGGAACTGGGCATTGACTGCTATGATGCGCAGCATATGGTCGCCGACGACCTGTATGTTCAGGGCGATGTGCGTACAGTCAATGGCAGCCTGAACCTTGGGGAAGCCAGCAATTCATGCAAAACCCACAGCCCTCTCATTCTGTGCCTCCCTGGTCATTGGGAAGTTTATAAAGTCTATCCTGCGTCCGTATAGTGCATCAGTTACCTGGCACATGCAGCGATGTGTAGCGTGCTAAGAGATGCAGCATATGCCCCTAGTTGATGCCTGAAAGGAGCCGGAGGCACAGAAGTCAAGTGCCACAGTGACCTTCACCTCGACAGGTAATGCAGTACCTGTTGGTGCTGGTAGGCTGCAGGGCTGCCTTTATGAGCTGGCACATCTCCGCGGCCACCTTTTTTTTTTTTATAAAAGTGCAGCCTTCTAACGCACTGTGCCTCAGACAGATGCAGGTATGAACGCTTCTCCCTGAAAAGTCGTTGGTGGTAAGGCCTCCTCCTCCTCATAAGTCTGCGACCTCTTTGATTAGGCTCATAATACTCTTGAATAAACCTCCTTCCAGCTCTATTCTGCATAGCATAAGAAGCCAGCATTATTGGCAGAGATATTATAGGCCCCATTCTTTTGAATGTCAAGTATCCTCAAATGTCCTCAAATAACCACAAATGTCCTTAAATTTACTCCAATGTACTCATAGTTTCAAATAGCCTCAAATACCCTTAAAATTGAACTCACATGAAGGTCATTAAGCTCACTGTGTAAAAATCAGTTTTCTGTCAAAATCCTTTCATACAATGAACTTCGGCTCAGTTTTTCAAAATGGCGTCGTTACCGCTGGATCAGAGCAGGTAAGACTAGTTTTCACGGCGGTATTTTAGTCTGGTGGTAAAAGTGGTGGTAATGATGAATTTTCCGCTGGCGGTATTTTGCCATTGAAAAAACTGGGCAGGTGCTATTTCTTTTCCCCGTGGGTGGATAATCATCGATGAATTTACCGCGGCGGTATTTTTTTTCCGGCAGTATTTCAGTGGTAAATAATTTTCTGGCGGTAAATGGATGGAAGGCTGATGAAATTCTAGTCCATAGAGTACAAAAGTGTGAAAATTATGAACCTTTATAAAACACTGGTTCGGCCCCAAGAGGAGTACTGTGTACAATTCTGGGCTCCACGCTTCAGGAAGGATGTGAAGGCCTCAGAAGGTGCAGAAAAGATTTACGAGAATGATTCCAGGAATGAGGGACTTCAGTTACATTGAGGGACTGGAGAAGCTGGGGTTGTTCTCCTTGGAGCAGAGAAGATTGAGGGGAGATTTGATGGAGCATTCAAAATAATGAGGGATCTGGACAGAGTAGATAGAAACTGTTCCCAGTGGCATAAGGGTCAAGAACCAGAGGACACAGATTTAAGGTGATTGGCAGAAGAACCAAAGGTGACATGAGGAAAAACTTTATGCAGTGAGTGGTTGGAATCTGGAATGCACTGCCTTAAAGGGTGGTGGAGGCAGATTCAATCTTATCTTTCAAAAGGGAGTTGGATATGTATCTGAAGGAAAAACATTTGCAGGGCTACAGGGAAAGGGCAGGGGAATGAGACTAGCTGACTGTCGGCATGGGTTCAACGGGTCGAACGACCTTCTTCCATGCTGTAACCATTCAATGATTCTGTGAAAGTGGAAGAAGCGTTTGCAACCATCTTCAGCCAGAAGTGCCGAATGGATGATCCATATTGGCCTCCTCCCGAGATCGCACCATCACAGAAGCCAGTTTTCAGCCAATTCGATTCACTCCACGTGATATCAAGAAATGGCTGAGCACACTGCATACAGCAAAGGCTATAGGTCCCGACAACATCCTGGCTGTCGTGAAGACTTGTGATCCAGAACTAGCTGTGCCTCTAGCTAAGCTGTTCCAGTACAGCTACAACACTGGTAGCTACCAGACAATGTGGAAAACTGCCCAGGTATGCCCTGTCCACAAAAAACAGGACAAATCCAATCCGACCAATTATCGCCCTATCAGTCTACTCTCAATCATCAGCAAAATGATGGAAGATGTCATCGATAGTGCTATCAAGCAGCACATACTCACCAATATCCTGCTCACTGATGCTTAGTTTGGATTCCGCCAGGACCACTCAGCTCCAGACTTCATTACAGCCTTGGTCCAAACATGGGCACAAGAGCTGAATTCTAGAGATGAGATGAGAGTGACTGCCCTTGACATCAAGGCAGCATTTGACCGAGTGTGGCATCAAGGAGTTCTAGTAAAATTGATGTCAATGGGAATCAGGGGGAAAACTCTCCACTGGCTGGAGTCATGACGAACACAAGGGAGATGGATGTGGTTGTTGGGAGGTCAATCATTTCAGCCAGGCACAACCATCTTCAGCTGCTGCATCAACGACGTTCCCTCCATCATAAGGTCAGAAATTGGGGATGTTCGATGATGATTGCACAGTCCATGCCCGAAATTCGTGTCCCCTAGTCCTCCCCAATGTTAAATTGGAATAATCTATCAATAGGAACTCTATCTAGCCCTTTAAGTATTTTATAGACCTCTATAATCGAAAAGGCTAATAGAATGTTAACCTTTACAACTAAACAGCTAGAATATAAAAGGGGAGCAAGTTTTGCTACAGCTATACAAAGTCCTGGTTAGGCCACATCTGAGTACTGTGTACAGTTCTGGGCACAGCACCTTAGAAAGGATATATTATTGGCCTTGGAAGGAGTGCAGTGCAGATTCACCAGAATGTTACCAAGGCTCCATAAGAGGGTTAGAGTATGAGGAGAGATTGCATAAACTAGTTTGTATTCCCTGGAATATAGAAGATTAAGGGGTGATTTGATTGAGGTTTTTAAGATTTTGAAAGGAATTGATAGGGTAGATAGAGAGAAACATTTTCTGCTGGTGGGGCAGTCTAGGACATCGGGACATAACCTCAAAATCAGAGGCAGGCCATTTAGGAGAGAAGTTAGGAAACACTTCTTCATGCAAAGGGTGGTAGAAGTGTGGAACGCTTTCCCACAAAATCCAGTTGATGCTAGCTCAATAATGTTAAATGTGAGATTGATAGATTTTTGCTATAAAAAGGGTATAAAAGGATATGGGGCAGGTGGATGGAGTTAAGATGAGATCAGCCATGATCTCACTGAATGGCAGAACAGCACGAGAGACAGAGAAAGGGATAAAAATACAGAATAAGAGAGAAACACTCTGTGCCTATCAATTAACTCTAAGTCCACAGTGTTCTAAAGTAAATAAACCAAGGTCCTCGAGCCTAAACTGAGTAAGCTGAGGTTCTTTAAGCTTGGAATCATTCTTGTAGCTCTCCTCTGGAGCTTTCCCAAGACCATTATAGCATCCACCATGTGGGGGGACCAAAACTGGGCACAGTGCTCCAAATACTGTCCAACCAGCAATCTGTACAGTAATACAATTGTGTCCATTGATTTATACTGAATGGTTCTATTAATACAACAAGCTCGTTATCATGGGTGACTTTAATACTTCTGTAGGAGCTGACATCGATGGACAAACCATCATCAACATGTGCAGATGTGCACCAAGGGCTAATGCCTGTTACAAACTGGAGTAAGATTACTTATTGATTTCATTTTGAAGCTTTGACAGTTAAAGGAATATAATACAGCTAATTTATTCTGGCTGAAATGTTTCTCGAGGAACAGTATATTCCACAGATGCTGCCTGATCTGTTGTGTGTTTCTGGCATTTTCTGTTTTTTATTTCAGATTCCCAGCTTCTGCAGTATTTTACTTTTGCTTTAGTATAGTAATCCAGTGCCAAGCTTTCCTCTGCCTTCACATGTTCTATCCATCTACTCATCAAGTTGCCTTCCGCTATATTCAGACTTTTTAATCCATCCCCCTCATCTCTTCTTGGAGTTACTATTCATTGCTTTCGGGTTTTCTTTTCATCTTGTCCGATCCCTGGATTATCTCCCTCTACCATCAGACTTTCTATCCATCGATCTCTTGGTTTTCCTCCCTTTGCATTGCATCTGAGGAAGATAGCTCCCAGAGTGACAGTTCCCAATCTCTGTGACCTCCTTCAATCTTACAGCTCCCTGGCCCCTGAACATTTTGTTCCTCTGACTCTGGCTGTGTGTGCATCCCCCATTCCTTTCGCCAAACCATCGGTGGCCAGGTTTTTAGCCTCAGAGGACAGAATGTCTGGAATTCCATACCTTAGCCCCTCTGTCTCTCCATCTCCTTGTCCCCCTTTAAGACCCTCCACATAGCTCACTCCTTTAACCAAGCTTCTGGTCACCACTTCTCATATCTCCTCCTTTGGCTCAGCATCCATTTTTTGATTATTCCTCTGTTAAACACCTTGGGACTTTTCCCGCTCCTGTTCCCGCTCCCCGCCTCCCCGACTGGACCCGACCCGCGCTCTCGCCCCCCGACCCGACCCCACCCCCCCCCCCCCCACCCCACTGGACCCGACCCAACCCAACCTGTAAATCTGGTGCTGCCTGAAGTCAGCCTTCGGTCCCGAAAGGCCTGCCTGAAGCACTTTCACACAGGTAGGAAGATGGTTTATTTAATCTTTTCTTTGCTTATGAATGTTTATTCAGGTTGGATTTATTTGTATAATATTTGTATAAGTATAAATAAGGATTTATTATAGAATTTAATGACTTCCCTTCCCCCCCCACACCTCGTTCTGGACGCCTAATTTGTAACCTGCACCTGATTTTTTAATGTGTAGAACAGGTTTTTTCAGTTCTACAAAAATCTTCACTTGCTCCATTCTACTTTAGTTTGGAGTACGTTTTCACTGTGGAAACTTTGAAATCAGGCGTCAGTGGCCGGACACGCCCCCTTTTGAAGAAAAAAATTCTGTTCCAAAGTAGAACTGTTCTACCTGACTAGAACTGCAGAAAAAAAAATGTGGAGAATTGCGATTTCTAAGATAGTCCGTTCTCCACCAGTTGCTCCTAAAAATCAGGCGCAAATCATGTGGAAACTTGGGCCCAACAAACGGGAAAGAACTCAAACAGGAGGAGGCCTGACAAATCTGCAGTCACTGACACACTTGGAAGAGAGGGTCGCTGCTTTGATGGGTCCTGCCTAGAGAAAAGCAACCACCACTGCACAAGCTGGGCCCGCACTCAAGGGAGAGGGTAAAGTCCTGCAAATTCCAGAGTCTGGCTTTGCTAAAAGTCAAGTACTGCGCAGGCTAGCCATGCTTGGGTTCATGGGGATGTCTCCGTCAGCTACGCTTCGGTAGATGCAATGTGCTATCACTCAACGTGGTCCTCCAAATCAGCCTGCTGCCTGTGCTGAGAGCCTACTCATGCTACCCACCTTACCCCCTCCTCTGCTGCTAACAATTTGTCTGTTGTGTTATTTTTGCAGAACTTGAGGCCAACCCTGAAGATGCAGAAGATTCAGACACGGACGAGCCTGAAGATGAAAACATCTTCCACACCCACCTTCCAGACCAAGAGCATGGGGTTAAGGGGGAGGGGGAGGTGATGGCTGATGCCCCCACTGTTATACTCACTTTAGAGGAGGTGAAGGTGCAGCCCATAGTGGTGCCAGCCCCTTTCCTCAGTGATACGAGCATGGCTGGGACATTCTATGGTTTCCCAGTCAGAGGCTGGGGATTCCAGTGGGATGCAGCGAGGCACACCCAGGGCACCACCATCCGAGGCTGCGGGTCCCAGTGGGATGCAGCAAGGCACACCCAGGGCCTCACCGTCCGAGGCTGCAGGTCCCAGTGGAACGCAGCGAGGCACACCCAGGGCCTCACCGTCCGAGGCTGCAGGTCCCAATGGAACGCAGCGAGGCACACCCAGGGCCTCACCGTCCGAGGCTGCAGGTCCCAATGGAACGCAGCGAGGCACACCCAGGGCCTCACCGTCCAAGGCTGCAGGTCCCAATGGGATGCAGCGAGGCACACCCAGGGCCCCACCATCCAAGGCTGCAGGTCCCAGTGGGATGCAGCGAGCCACACCTAGGGTGAGGAGGAGGAGAGTTCGACAGCGCTCTCCTGAGGTGCAGGATCTAACAGATGTGGCTCAGATGATGGCCATGCGGAGAGCATTGACCTTACGCGATCACTCCTGGACACCATCAGTGGGGTGGGTGATGAAGTATCGGAAGAAGTAACAACACTCATGAGAAATGGGAACACTGCCAGGGAACATGAGGGAGGGAATGTCTCAGGCAGCGGATACAATATCGGTGCACATGAGGGAGGGAATGTTGCAGGTAGTTGACACACTGTCAGGGCATGAGAGAGAGGGAATGTCAGAGATAGCTGCTGCAATAAGGGAACACACCCAGACCCCACAGCCATTGACAGAATCAACTGGCACCGCCCATCTAATCCCCAGATCAGCCTCTGAAGAGGCCCAAGCTGGGCCTTCCACATTACTACCACCCCCCCCCCCCCACTCTCTCTCTCTCTCTCTCTCTCTTTTCCCCCCCCCCCCCCGCACACTCTCTCTCTCTCTCTCTGCCCCCGCAAATCAAGAAGTGCACATTACCAGAGATGTTCGAAAGAATAAGTTTGGTACCAACTAGAGAAACGCTGTGCCTGCGGGCAGGTGTGGAGTCAACAAGACCAAGCTCAGCGGGCAAGCTTAGAATAAGGTGAAGGAGAGATGGGTGCTGTCTTTCTTTGCTGCTGTTATTATTATTGTTGTTACTGTTGTAACGGTTCTCAAATTAAACGTTTTTTGTAAGTTATGTAAATTTACAAGTTTAAACATTTGTAAGTGATGTTAAAAGTTTGTAAGTGATGTTAACTGAAAACTTAAAAGTTTGATCCCGACTATTTTTATTAAAGTTAAGTACAAACAAGTGTTTGTTTAACTTTTCAATAAAATATATTTTAAATTATAACTGAATCATTTCCGTTATTTATTCCATTACTAACAACGTTTTGAACTAAAGAAGAAATCATTTCCATTATTTGTTCCATTAACACAACACAACATTACGGAACAGGTCCAAACAGTAAACATGGTCCATGTGAAATAGTTGCCGCTTAGCCTTCAGGCAGCAAAGTGTTCACACAGAGTGGCTGGCACAAGGCTCGAGCAATCGTTAAAAGGGTACGACGGCCTGCCCTCCTCCGCCATTGTGCTCCAGGTTCAGGTAATTGCATGGCTTCCTCGTCCTCCTCCTCGCCATCTGCATCTTCCTCTTCATCATCAGCCACTCTCACCTCAGGTGGCTCTTCAACTACCAGCTGCTGCTGCTTCATAATGGCTAAGTTATGTAGCATGCAGCACACAACAGTGAACTGACCGACAAGTAGCCTCTGGAATGGTCCAGGCATTGGAAATGCTCCTTCAAGATGCCAATGGTGCTCTCTATTATGCTGCGCGTCGCAATGTGCGATATATTGTATTCCCGGTCAGCTTCTGTCCGGGTTACGGGTAGGGGTGTCATGAGCCAGGTGGCGAGGCCGTACCCTTTGTCTCCCAGTAGCCAGATCTGCCCTTCTGGCTGCTGCTGAAACCTGGCAGATCTTTGAGTATGAACAGGGTGGATAAAGGGGAAGCAGTGGATGTGGTGTATTTGGACTTCCAGAAGGCATTTGACAAAGTGCCACATAAAAGGTTACTGCACAAGATAAAAGCTCATGGGGTTGGGGGTAATATATTAGCATGGATAGAGGATTGGCTAACTAATAGAGAACAGAGAGTCGGGATAAATGGTTCATTCTCTGGTTGGCAACCAGTAACTAGTGGGGTGCCGCAGGGATCAGTTGGGACTCCAACTATTTACAATCTATATTAACAACTTAGAAGGGACTGAGTGTAACGTAGTCAAGTTTGCTGACGATACAAAGATGGGAGGAAAAGCAATATGTGAGGAGGACACAAAAAATCTGCAAAAGGACATGCAATGTAAGTGAGTGGGCAAAAATTTGGCAGATGGAGTATAATGTTGGAAAGTGTGAGGTCATGCACTTTGGCAGAAAAAAATCAAAGAGCAAATTATTATTTAAATGGAGAAAGATTTCAAAGTGCCGCAGGACAGCGGGACCTGGGGGTACTTGTACATGAAACACAAAAGGATAGTATGCAGGTACAGCAAGTGATCAGGAAGGCCAATGGTACCTTGGCCTTTATTGCAAAGGGGATGAAGTATAAAAGCAGGGAAGTCTTACTGCAGCTATACAGGGTATTGGTGAGGCCACACCCGGAATACTGCGTGCAGTTTTGGTTTCCATATTTACGAAAGGATATACTTGCTTTGGAGGTAGTTCAGAGAAGGTTCACTAGGTTGATTCCGGGGATGAGGGGGTTGACTTATGAGGAAAGGATGAGTAGGTTGGGCCTCGACTCATTGGAATTCAGAAGAATGAGAGGTGATCTTATTGTGGCGTATAAGATTATGAGGGGGGCTTGACAAGGTGGATGCAGAGAGGATGTTTCCACTGATGGGGGAGACTAGAACTAGAGGGCACGATCTTAGAATAAGGGGCCGCCCATTTAAAACAGAGATGAGGAGAAATTTCTTCTCTGAGGGTTGTGAATCTGTGGAATTCACTGCCTCAGAGTTGTGGAAGCTGGGACATTGAATAAATTTAAGACTGAAATAGACGGTTTCTTAATCGATAAGGGGTTATGGGGAGCGGGCAGGGAAGTGGAGCTGAGTCCATTATCAGATCAGCCATGATCTTATTAAATGGCGGAGCAGGCTCGAGGGGCCGTATGGCCTACACCTGTTCCTATTTCTTATGTTATGTTCTTATAGCGTTCTCGTGTAGGATGAACGCATCATGGGTGCTCCCAGGGTATCTTGCATCAACTGACGTGATGCGATGCATGTTGTCACACACAAACATAGAAACATAGAAAATAGGTGCAGGAGTAGGCCATTCGGCCCTTCGCGTCTGCACCACCATTCAATAAGATCATGGCTGATCATTCCCTCAGTACCCCTTTCCTGCTTTCTCTCCATACCCCTTGATCCCTTTAGCCGTAAGGATCATATCTAACTCCCTCTCGAATATATCCAATGAACTGGCATCAATAACTCTCTGCGGTAGGGAATTCCACAGGTCAATAACTCTGAAAAAGTTTCTCCTCATCTCAGTCCTAAATGGCCTACCCCTTATCCTAAGACTGTGTCCCCTGGTTCTGGACTTCCCCATCATCAGGAACATTCTTCCCACATCTAACCTGTCCAGTCAAGTTGCACATTAACAGAGTGGAAGCCTTTTCTGTTCCTATACATCTCAGAATCCTCCAAAGGTGCTCGCAAGGCGATGAGGGTGCAATCAATGCAGCCCTGTACCTTTGGGAAGCCAGCAATCCTGGAGAAGCCCACAGCCCTTTCACGCATTGCCTGGGTGGTGGTCATGGGGAACTTTATGTAGTCATTCCTCTGGGCATATAGTGCAGCAGTCACCTGCTGAATGCAGATATATGTTGCATGTTGAGAAATGGCGTACACATCCCCAGTTGTGGCCTGGAACGATCCAGATGCATAGAATGAAAGTGAAGCTATAACCTTCACTTCAACTGACAAAGCAGTCCTCCTGATGCTTCTAGGTTGTAGGTCTGCTTTTACTAACTGACAGATCTCAGTTACAACTTCTTTGCAGAAACTCAGCCTCTGACACAGTCTGTATCACTCAGGTGCAGGTAGGAATGCCTGTCTCAATATACCCGAAGTGGGCAAGGCCTCCTTGCCCATCATCCTACGTGCTCAGAGGTTGCTCATGCAATGATGTTGAATCAATTTTCTCCTCCACAGCACAATCATGCAGATGGCTTGCACAAGGTATGGCATTGTCAGTATTGCCCCCATGATTAAATTGTACCTTTGCAAGCTCAAAACGGCAGGCAGAACAAGCTTCTTTGTTGTCTCTCTCCCCAAGGTCGACACCCTAGTATGGACCACACCCAGGTCTGAGCATGCGCAATAGATTTGCTTAGATCCGGAATACCCCCCTGCCCGCCCCGGGCTTCATTTGATGCTGCTTGCTGCATAATGTAAGGGTTCTCATCCCTTCAGTCCGGCTTCCACACCCCCCCATCCCGGGCTTCTTTTGAAGCCGAACCCTGACCCCATGTCCGGGCAAGGGACCGATTCTGCCGGCCGGCGCTCTGACCCTCGAGCCCAATTCGGAGACGATCGGTGGTGGCGTGGCACTTTTTTAAAAAAAAATCAAAACTTGAAGAATTGCATGAAACTTCCATTTTCTGTGTTTTCAGCTGGAAAAATTTAAGCTTGATGATGCATATTTTGTGTGTTCTTGACTCCCTCCAAAACTTTGCCTAAAAACAATTACATTTTTCTGAGCCGGTTTTTTGATGTGCGCTGGTTTTTCTTAAGTGCCCAGAAGGTTTTTTGGGAGTGGTCACATAAGCCGTCCGAGGAGAAATGCAAGTTGGCCAAACTTGCATAATTGTGAAAAACTGGTGCAGACATCAGGTTACGCCCCCCTATGACGCAAAAAAAAAACCCTAAAAAAAATCGTAACTGAGTTATGTTGGCGCACAATCTTTGGGGAAGCTTTTTTTTTTTTAAAATGTAGGCCAAAAAAACGGCGCAAATCACTGGGGAAAATTGAGCCCACATAACTATACATTCCTTTTGGCAAGTAAGGTCAATAGTGTCTCATGTTCCTCATTTTGCTTTCCTGAACTTAAGGACTACTAATAACAGTAATTATAGAAATGTTTACCAGGTTTGAACACATGTCTCCTTGAACTTTTCCCATTAGTTAGTAAAACCGTAATTAGGGCTCCTACAGCTTCAATCATTCTCTTAACGTAAGTAATTAAAACTAAGATGCAAATATTAATTAGTCCTTAAACTCTGATCACAGCAGATGAAATGTGTTTAGAAGCTTAACTTGCATTTAAACCTCTAAGCAAAAGTATAAATAACCTATTTTACAATCACTGCATTACAAAGCTTCAGTGTGGTTCCATATGCACTCCATTTTCCAACCTTTGTACATGAATGAACATCCTTAAATTTGTGCTATGATAAATGCAGTGCTCTTCTACTAACCTTAGATTCAATTTTAGCTATTCTGGCCAGACTCTAGAAGTTTTATAACTCTCCTGCTGATTTCCACTGTGGGGAATCTTCTTTCCCCCACCTCTCCCCACTTTGAGAAATAGCCCTCATTCTAGTTACATGCCTATGTTACAATCTTGAAAACTCATCTCTGCCTGACCTGACCGTGGAAGCACTGGTGCTTTTGTTTTGTTTGTATCTGATCTGTGGACTCTCCACAATCAAATCAACCTGCCCATTTATTCAGCTGGGGAAATCTTCATATAGAAGATGGTCAAGAAAACCTCTTCAATACTAAAGATGAGGTCAGTTGCCAAAAGTTAGTTCCATGTTTAAAAGAACTACCTTGACATAGCTGCAGTCAATTGGTGTCAGGGGCACTTTGTTCGTTTTGTAAACAGATGCATCTCTATTCAATAAACTAGAGTTGTCTCATTTTTTTTTCTTTACTAAGGCCACAATTGTTTTCTCCCCGTGCACACCATCAACCCACCAATAATGAAAACGCGACTACTTTTTATATTTGGTAAAAAAAAATAAGGGTGTAAGATTTTAAGGAGGATCTTTTGCCCATTTCAGAAACCAGAAAGGGACATTTGCCCTGAAGCTACAGGGTGAGAACTAGTAAAAGACAGATTTATTTTCTCTCCAATTAATATTTACTAGCAGAGGCCTGCAAAACATTTGTGGTCAAATTAGTATCTTTATTGCAACGTACTTATTTAGACCATCATCTTCTTCGTCTATAGAATCAACACTGATGTCCTCCCTCCCACCCCCTCACACCCTCCCTCCCTCTCCCCCATCCCATCCTGTCCCTCCTTCTCTCTCTTTCTCCCCCCCGCAAAGTTGTTTTTCTTAAGTTGACAACAACCTTTCAATCTCTTTTTTTTGCCTTGCAGAAGATTGAGTAACTTAGCTAGTCAATGGTGTATGAGGATGCGCAATGTCTAGATGGGGTGGACTGGATGGATGACACTATTAGCACAGTTGGTCAGAGGCACTTAAAAGGTTGGCAGTCTGCATAGAAAAGTCATACGGTCCAGATGGGAAGCATCCTAGGTTACTGAGGAAAATAAGGTTGGAAATTAGAGGATCTGGCCACAATCTTCCAATCCTCCTTGGATATGGGGGCAGTGCCAGAGGACGGGAGGATTGCAAATGTTACACCTTTGTTTAAAAATGGGAAGGATAAACCTGGCAATTCTAGGCCAGTTAACCTAATGTCGGTGGAGGGGAAACTTTGAGACACAATAATCCAGTGTAAAATTAATTGCACTTGGAAAAGTATGGGCTAATAAATGAAAGTCAGCATGGATTTGTTAAAGGCAAATTGTGTTTGACTGTCTTGATTAAATTCTTTGATGAAGTAACGGGCAGGGTTGATGAGGGTAGTGCAGTTAATATTGTGTACATGTGCTTTTAGAAGGCATTTCATAAAGTACCACATAATAGACCTGGTCGCAAAATTAAAGCCATGGGATTAAAGGAACAGTGACAGTGTGGATACAAAATTGGCTAAGGGACAGAAAACAGAGAGTAGTGGTGAACCATTCTATTTCAGACTAGAGGGACGTATACAGTGGTGAACCCCAGGGGTCAGTATTAGGACCACTGCTCTTCTGGATATATATTAATGGTCTGGACTTGGGTATACACAGTACAATCTCAAAGTTTGCAGATGGCACAAAACTCGGAAATGCAGTAAACAATGTGGAGGATAGCGACAGACTTCAGTAGGACATAGATAGACTGGTGAAATAGGCAGACACATGGCAGATAAAATTTAACACAGAGAAGTGTACAATGATACATTTTAATAGGATGAAGAGGGGCTATATAAACTAAATGGGGGTTGCCGGAACAGAGATGACCTGGGTGTATGTACACAAATCTTTGAAGGTGGCAGGACAAGCTGCGAAAGCTGCTAAAAAAGCATATGTTATTCTTGGTTCTATTAATCAAGGAAGAGTACAAAAGCAAGGAAATTATGGTAAACCTTTATAGGCCTCAGCTGGAATAGTGTGTTCAATTCTTGGCATCACACATTAGGAAGGATGTCAAGGCCTTAGAGAGGGTGCTGAAGAGATTTACTAGAATGGTACCAGGGATGAGAGACTTCAGTTATGTGGAGACTCTGGGGTTGCTCTGTTTAGGGCAGGGAAGGTTCAAAAAGAAGAAGGTTTTGATAGTTTTTCCTTATTTACTCTGTTTCCAGTGGCAGAAGGGTCGGTAACGAGAGGACAGATTTAAGCTGATTGGCAAAAGAACCAGAGGCAACCTGAGGAAACATTTTTTTTTAAACACAGCGAGTCGTTATGATCTGGAATGCACTGCCTGAAGGGTTGGTGGAAGCAAATTCAATTATAACTTTCAAAAGAGAATTGGATAAATACTTGGAGAAAGTTGTTTTTTTTAAAAAACAGGGTGCCGAGGAAAGAGACTATTTGGATAGCTCTACAAACGAGCCAGCACAAGCACGATGGGTCGAATGGCCTCCTCCTATGCTATGTTACATTCTGAGAGCCAAAAAGTGCTGAAGCAGACAATTGAAATATAGTTTATATTTTTAGTAACTGCTTTTGAAGTAAAGAAATTAAGTTACAACAAGAGTCAACATGTTTGTTACTTTTACAGTTAGAAAATAAATAATAAATTCCCATACCTTCCGTACTCAGTCCAGGACTGGAGGTGAATTTGGCCACATCTACAATCTTCACAGCAAACTGCTGTCCTGTTTCTCTGTTGATACATCGTCGCACAACGCTAAATGGTCCCCTGCAATTCAAAGACACAAGTCTAAAAAAAAGTCTCTAGATACCCTACCTTTTTTTTTAAAAAGTCTAAACTGTATGAAAATTTTCAATAGTATGGCAAACCAGTGTTAAGACTAACGGACCGAAGCACAGATGAACAGAACATTGAGGTCTACAGAAAATGACTTCCAATAATTATACTTTTCATAGGATTTTTCAGCAGAAGCATTCTTAAAATCTATTTTGCAGTATATTTTCACACTAATTTAAACTAGTTATAACTAGTAGTTTTCTCCCCCAGATAAGAACGATATACTTTATTAAACAAAGTGTACTGTACACTTCATGAATACTGAAAAGTAAATACAATATCAACCAACTGCTTTCATCAATATATGCTAGTTATGTACAAACCAGGTTCTCATCTTGCAAGTACTATCAATAGCTACCGTTACACTTTAGTTGATTTGCTATGCAATGATAGCCCCAATGTCCTCGAATATCAATTATCCTGAATAATCTTTTGTTTTCATCTACTCATTATTCCATCTGTAGTTTTAAGACGTGCAGAGATATCAACTACAAAAGCATCTGAAATTAATTCTAAAAGCACAAGTCACAGCATTAATGAGGCAATTCTATGAATTTTCCACTTATTCAGCAGGGCAAGTATAGCTCTGACGTTTCACTCATTGCATAAATTTGTGTAATTTTGTGTTAATCAGCTCACTTCTCAAACAGCTTGTTAATTTTGTAGCCTATGCAACTGACAAATGAGATTTACATAATCGATCAGCACTACATTAGTTTTATGTACTTAGTAGAAACTTATTAGCTGTAAATTTAAAGATACTCGATAACTACTTCTAGCTTCTATAGAAGGGAAATCCTGTCAGTAGAATATAAAAGTAATCTCCAAATATTACATTTAATAAAGACAAGCATATCTGCATTCAAGCAAGATACTTAAAGTAACTGCAAGTAAATTAGTGAAGAGTTGTGCATCCTAACCCGATTACATGAACTCGGGCTAATACTGATTTGTATAGTTTCCATCAAGATTTAATGGTTTACATATATCGATCTAGGTTGGAGTCCATTTAAATCACAGATGAAAACTTAAATCTAATGGGTACATAAAAGTTTTTTTTTTTAAAACAGATAATACATGGGGCACAATGTGAAGCATTACTCCTTCATTTTCACATGAACGTAACAACATTCCAACAAAAGAAAATATTTAAAATAGCCACAAAAATCTACAGCTGAACTGAAAGAACAATTTCACTCTGGTTATCTGGACTTTAGCAAGTCCATGACACATCCCAACCATATTCCTCACAATATCTCATCAGATTGGGAAGAACTAATTGAGATATAAAGAAATGGTGTTATAATTTTAAAGAGTAAAATACTATTGGGAATTTCATTACTTGTCAAAAATGTAAAGGCTACAAGTTTTCCATTACCACAAGGAGTCACCTAGCAGAATCTTACAGCACAGAAGGAAGCCATTTGGCCCATCATGCTTGTCCTGGCTCTTTGAAAAAGCTATCTCCAATTAGTCCCATTGCCTCGCTCTTTACCCATTGCCCTGCATATTTTTCCTTTTCAAGTATATATCCAATTCCCTTTTGAAAGTTACTATTGAATCTGCTTCCACCACCCTTTCAGACTGTGCATTCCAGATCACAACATGCTGTGCAAAAGAAATTCTCATCTCCCTTCTGGTTCTTTTGCCAAATATCTTCAATCTGTCTCCTCTGGTTACCAGCCCACCCACCAGTGGAAGTAGTTTCTATAAAAACAACACATTTTCTAAAACTGAGGCCCCGTCTTCTCTCTCAGGTGGACGCAAACGATCCCATTGCACTATTTCGAAGAAGAGGAGAGGAGTTATTCCTGAATCAACATCACAAACAGATTATCTGGTCATCATCACATTGCTGTTTGTGGGAGCTTGCTGTGCACAAATTGGCTGCCATGTTTCCAACATTACAACAGTGACTACACTTCAAAAAAAAAAATATTTCATTGGCTGTAAAGCACTTTGGGATGACCAGTCATCGTGAAAGGCGCTCTATAAATGCAAGTCTCTCATTCATTTATTGTATTGTGTAAAATTGCCTTAAACTTGCCACTGAAGATACTTACTCATCACTGGGCTGAAAAAATGGCTATTGCAGCAATCACATCCTAAGATTACCCATCTTTACAAATGTTGTGTATAATATAAGCAATTTAGATGCTTACTGTACAGTAGGTGGTACAACATGGTGCAGTCAGGCAATTGGAACATGGATGTGAGTTTTATAAAATTAACCCTGATGATTGCGAACAGCTCAGAAGGACCTACATGATTTATACTGGAGTCCAACAATTAAATATTTTCTACCCACCTATAAACGGTTGGGCCCCAGCATCAGTTCTCCTCCCCTTCTGACATCATTGGACTCTCAACCATTTTGTATTGTCACACATGAAAAAAGTTGTTTTCTTCCAGAATATAAAGGCCGGATGTGGTTGAGTGTTCACTCATTACAAGGATTTTGATATTGTTAATTATCTATGAACAAAAATTGATTTTTAGAAATTACTTAAGTTCCAGTCTCACTCAGTTATTTTAATTGTGGGAGGAAAGAGGAAACTTGTACACGGATGGGGAAGATGAATAGGAACAATATTGTTCTTCCATGAGATTTTAATTACCTACTCATTGATTGGAACAGGGAGGGAGTAAACAGAGCAAAAGGAATGCAATTCCTTAAAAAAAATGCAGGATTCCTCCAAAGGCAGTATGTTCATATGCCTACCAGTTGATGCAGTGTTGCTAGATCTAGTCACAAGTAATGAAATAGATCAGATCGATGACTTAAATATGGGTGAGAACCTCAGCAGTAGTGACTATAATATGATCTAAATAATTGCACTTTGAATGGGGAAAGCTGGGTGATATGAAAGAGAGGAATTTTGGGAAGATTAGATTCACAAGACATCAAGTGAATAAGGCCATTAAAAAAGCTAATGGAATAGTGTGCTTTATGGCAAGAGGTACAGAATATAAAAGTCAAGATTTAATGGCAAATCTATGTAAAATCTTAGTAAGACCACAGTTGGTGTAGTGTGTGCAGTTTTGGGCTCCACTCTATGAAGGATGCTGAAGCAATAAAAGAGGGTACAACGCAGATTCGCTGGGATGATGCTTGGCGTGAGAAAATACAAATATGAAGACAGACTTGAAAATTCTTTGAGGGCCATAATCCCAAACACTGTCTTGTGCAAATGCTACTCTGAGCATCGCTTCAACATAGATATGTTTTATGTCTCCTTTAAAATAGGGGACAGAGGAATGTTGTATGAACATATTTGTTCACCTATCATCACTAACCATAATCTCTACCCAGTAGTAAAGCTCCTGATTTAAATGTGTTAGCTGGACAGCTGCTAAATGGCAAGGGTAGCATGCAATAGGGGGAAAGAGGGGAAGAGATGAATGTAACTACAAGGCCAATAGTTCAGTTAAATGCATGGTTTCTATAGTTCTACCTTCTATTTGAGCCTTTTTTGTGTGTTGTATAGATATTGGAATAACCTTGATTGTTATTAGCATTCATTGCTTCGGTCATAAAACAAGAGGGAATAGAGCTCTGGCAACATCTCAGTACTGGATGGGCATGCATGAACGGAGGCCTAGAGACAGATACAACATTTTGGAGGGCCACAGGTAAAGGGAAATGATCTTTGGACCATGTTATCAGTGCTGTTTATATATAATATATTTAAAACCTCAGATTGGCAGTGTTTTAGTTCTAGCTGGACCTGAGGGACTTCGTTAAAAACCTGAGCGCCCTGTGCGCTTGGAAATATAATTGAATCACTTGAATGAGTGATGTTGAAAATAGTTTAGAGTTTGGTGATTAAAAATTTGACAAAATATATTTTTGTAGGGGAACAATCTCAAGTATTCTAATTGAAATATTGCCCAAGAAAATATAATTGAAATCTGCGATGTCAGTCATCTTTATATGTGGTTATGGATACATATGTTGTGAGCTGAAGAACGGGAAGATATCACCATTGGCTTAAGAAATT
The DNA here is from genome assembly GCF_044704955.1 of Pristiophorus japonicus. Lineage (NCBI taxonomy): Eukaryota > Metazoa > Chordata > Chondrichthyes > Pristiophoridae > Pristiophorus > Pristiophorus japonicus. The sequence continues at coordinate 61,151,650 of NC_091987.1, forward strand.
GCTAAAATGCTTTGAAATACCTTATTTTATTCTGTTTGTAAACCTGGATGTCTTGTTCATTATATAGATGTGTACTGTGCAGAATGATAATGAGCAATCTATTATTTTATAGCATATATTTATATTGTAGAACAGCTTCTTGAACAGTTTTTGTTGTACTGGTTCCTATAGTAGCAGTCACATTTATTTTCTGGGGTGGTTTCTGCAGCAATTGTTTTCACTTTAAAGCAATTGCATATTTAAAAGTCGCTGTTCATTATCATTTACCTATTGGTTGTGCCTTCCTTAATGAGTAGCCGTTATGAGAAAGATACGATAGCAGTGGAAAAAGTACAGTATAGATTCAGCAAGATGTTACCTGCAATGAGAGATTACTATTATGAAGAGAGACTCAAGAAGTTAGCAGTTTTTTTTTTATTAGAGCTGAGCAGTTTAAGGGAATCTTGAGATGTCAAGATTCTACAAGGTTAATGATGAGGTAAATAGTTGACGGATTATTTCCACTAGTCGGTGAGATATTAACAAGCAGACCAAAATTTAAGATAAAAGAATTAAAGGGAGCCAAGTATTTTTCTTTACACAGGCTGGTTAGAATGCGTAATTCCCTGTCACAAACTGTTATTGAAATAGAGTTTGAAAGGGGATTTGAAAGCTGCTTGCAAAAAAATATTAAAGGGTATGGAGACTGAGCAGGAGAGTGGGATTAGACTGGTTTAATATTGTAATAAGATTAAACTGCAGTCAACACATTTCAAATTCTGTACCCAGTGAACAAAAATACTGAAATTGTTTGATTTGGGCATGAAGTTGATTAGCAATCAGCAACTACCGATAAATTTGCAGGTCATTTCTGGACAACTTCTCATACTTCACAGGAATTACACATTTATTTATTAAATCTGTTTTTGTGTCTTTAAATACAATCATTAAAGTTTTTACTTGAAGGCTTCAGCCTCTCTCAAAAGCTTCAGCTTGGACTTGATATTTTTGCTCAGCGGTGACCATTAGCTGAAAGAAGATCCCGCAGTGTGTGCAATGGGCCCAGGATGCATCAGTGGCATTTAAGCCTGCTCAACAACAGAATGCTTCTCAGTCTCCCAACAAAATCTGTTCGGTTGTTTTTCAAAATGATTGGAAGAGAAGCTAGGGGGAAAATATTTAAAGCATTATGATAAAATTTAAATTGGGTTTAAAAAAAAAAATCTGAATTACATAGAAATTACAACACAGAAACAGGTAGTTTGGCCAGGTTTATCTTCCATACAAGCAGTAGTCTGAATCTCAATTGCCCACTTTGTTCTCTTATCACTTTATTCCTCTTTCCTCCAAATGACCTTTTAAACCTATACTTACATGCTGACATGGTCTCTGCTTCAATCACCAACATAAGACATTGCAGATTTATAACCCTCTGTAAAAATGTTTCTTCTAATCTTGGTTTTAAACCTCTTACATTTATTCTTATATCTATATCCTCATTCTAGACCGATCAACCGCTGGAAACAATCTGTTTCTATAGACTCTCAAGCATCACCTCAGAATTTTAAATACCTCTCGCAAATCATCACCTATTTTTGTTTTAGTTGAACAAAAACAACTAATTTCTCAAGTCTTTTTTCGTATTTGTATTGCCTGATATCAGGCTGCCTAGAAGGATACGAGTAGCAGGTGCATGGGAGCACCATCCTCTAAAAGTTCCATTCCAAGTGATGCACCATCCTGACTTGGACATATATCACTGTTTCTCCCTACCCAACAGTATTGCGAGAGCACCTTTACCACACAGACTGCAGCAGTTCAAGGGCAATTAGGGATGGCCAATAAATTCCGACCTTGCCAGCAACACCCACATCCCGAGAAATCAATGAAAAAATCCGAGTGAATATGTCTCAATATCTTTCTTATAATGTGGAGCCCAAAACTGCACAAAGTATTCCGACTGTGGTCTTAAAGTTTTATACACATTCACCATTGCATCTTGACTTTTATATTCTATACTTTTTGCCACAATATCCATTATAACATTAGCTGTTTGTAATAACCTTATCCAATTGAGGTGCGCTTTTTAATGTCTTGTGAACCTGAACCCCCAAATCCTTCTGGTTTTCCACATTGCCCAACTTTCCCCCAAAGTATTATATATTTTTTTAAACCAGAATGTACCATCTCACATTGGCAACACTCCCATTCAAGCATATGTATCTCCCATAACATTTTAATTTGTCCACACAGGTGACTAACTGCAAAGTCACTTCTCAAGCATATCTGTCCAAGGTAGCAAGGAAAACACTGCACCACCAATTAATCAGAAACTATATGGGTCACAGCAAAGCGGCATTTTGTAAATCACAGAAACTCCAAAACAATGTTCTAATTTTATTGGCTACTTTTGTACTCATCTGGTAGACAAGGCACTTGTCACAATCGTATGTTTTTGCTGTATAACTCGTGTGTTGTATTCTGTCCTAAACTCCAATTAAACACAATATACCCACTATATTGGCTTGCATTCCATCCTGATTATTTGAAAGATTAGAGATAAGTTAATCTCAACAAATTGGCGACCCGAGCCAGGAGTACAAAAGGGTTATTGTGGAGAAACGAGCCGAGGACAGGTTCAGTCTATAAAAGGTACTAGGTGTTATCGGGTTGTAAAGCAAAAACAAAATGGCGGATGCATATTAGAGAGAAAAAGCTGCGAACAGTCTCTCGGATAAGTTGGGGTCCCGGGGGCCCCAAGCGGTAATCGGAATAGAACAGGGTGACGAGAGAGTTACTCTGAGATTTGGGGCGAGATAGCGTCCCAGGTTGGTGCAAAGAAACTTAAAATTAAGGAAGCCAGAAATAGGCTGGCTTATTCAACCCACCTCTGCGCCAAGCTTGGAGACTTGAGAAACACAGGCGAGAGAGGAGAAGCATAAAGAGGAGAGAGTGCACGAGATAGAGAGGGGAAAATATCCAAGCTGCATGCTAACCTCTCTGAGAACTCAGCAAAGGCAGGAAAAAAAAAAACAGGGAATTAGGGAACAAGTTGTTGGGACAACAATTTAAAGGCGGAAAAAGAATCTTAAAGTTGCAACCGACACGGAAGCTGTCAGCATCTGTGCCAAGAAAAATAAGACACTGAATGAAAGGAACTTTAAAAAATGCTGGAATTTTAGTTTGTGAGAAAGTGTGTGTTAAAAATGTGGAAGTTTCCCAGAGTATGAATGTTTGAGAAGTTACAGTATTCCTTTTGACTGAAAGTCTATCTTTAAAAGAAAGTATGTGTTATGTTTGTGTTTGCTCCACCCACTTCTCTGTGCATAGAATTAAAAGCCGTTTGATCCTTTGTAGTCTTGTCTTGGATGTTGGAAGTTTTTAAGAAAATGTGAATATATTAAGTGTGCTCATTGCAATTTAAGATTGTGCATCTAGAAGTGGGAGAAACTTTGTGATTTACATTTTAAGTTAAAGACACTGCTGTGGATATATTTTGACTGGGACAGCTTATACAGCAAACTGAAAACCAGAGGCAGTTTGTGAACAGAAAAAGATTAGTGAAGACAAATGTAGGTCCCTTGCAGTCAGAATCAGGTGAATTTATTAATGGGGAACAAAAAAATGGCAGACCAATTGAACAAATACTTTGGTTCTGTCTTCGTGAAGGAAGACACAAATAACCTTCCGGAAATACTCGGGGACTGAGGGTCTCGTGAGAAGGAGGAACTGAAGGAAATCCTTATTAGTCAGGAAATTGTGTTAGGGAAATTGATGGGATTGAAGGCCGATAAATCCCCAGGGCCTGATAGTCTGCATCCCAGAGTACTTAAGGAAGTGGCCCTAGAAATAGTGGATGTATTGGTGATCATTTTCAGCAGTCTATCAACTCTGGATCAGTTCCTATGGACTGGAGGGTAGCTAATGTAACATCACTTTTTAAAAAAAGGAGGGAAGAGAGAAAACAGGTAATTATAGACCGGTTAGCCTGACATCAGTAGTGGGGAAAATGTTGGAATCAATTATTAAAGATGAAATAGCAGTGCATTTGGAAAGCAGTGACAGGATCGTTCCAAGTCAGCATGGATTTATGAAAGGGAAATACTGCTTGACAAATCTTCTAGAATATTTTGAGGATGTAACTAGTAGAGTGGACAAGGGAGAACCAGTGGATGTGGTGCATTTGGATTTTCAAAAGGCTTTTGATAAGGTCCCACACAAGAGATTGGTGTGCAAAATTAAAGCACATGGTATTGGGGGTAATGTATTGACGTGGATAGAGAACTGGTTTGCAGACAGGAAGCAGAGAGTTGGGATAAACGGGTCCTTTTCAGAATGGCAGACAGTGATTAGTAGGGTGCCGCAGGGCTCAGTGCTGGGACCCCAACTATTTACAATATACATCAACGATTTAGATGAAGGAATTGAGTGTAATATCTCCAAGTTTGCAGATGACACTAAGCTGGTTGGCGGTTTGAGCTGTGAGGAGGACGCTAAGTGGCTGCAGGGTGACTTGGACAGGTTAGGTGAGGGGCAAATGCATGGCAGATGCAGTACAATGTGGATAAATGTGAGGTTATCCACTTTGGTGGCAAAAACACGAAGGCAGACTATCTGAATAGCAACAGATTAGGAAAAGGGGAGGTGCAACGAGACCTGGGTGTCATGGTGCATCAGTCATTGAAAGGTGTCATGCAGGTACAGCAAGCGGTGAAGGCGGCAAATAGCATGTTGGCCTTCATAGCTAGGGGATTTGAGTATAGGAGCAGGGAGGTCTTACTGCAGTTCAGTTTTGTGTTCAGTTTTGGTCTCCTAATCTGAGGAATGACGTTCTTGCTATTGAGGGAATGCAGCGAAGGTTCACTAGACTGATTCCTGGGATTGCAGGACTGATATATGAGGAGAGACTGGATCGACTGGGCCTGTATTCACTGGCGTTTAGAAGGATGAGAGGGGATCTCATAGAAATATATAAAATTCTGACAGGACTGGACAGGTTAGATGTAGGAAGAATGTTCTCGATGTTGGGGAAGTCCAGAACCAGGGGACACAATCTAAGGATAAGGGGTAAGCTATTTAGGACTGAGATGAGGAGAAACTTCTTCACTCAGAGAGTTGTTAACCTGTGGAATTCTCTACCGCAGAGAGTTGTGGATGCCAGTTCACTGGATATATTCAAGAGGGAGTTAGATATGGCCCTTACGGCTAAAGGGATCAAGGGGTATGGAGAGAAAGCAGGAAAGGGTTACTGAGGTGAATGATCAGCCATGATCTTATTGAATGGTGGTGCAGGCTCGAAGGGCCGAATGGCCTACTCCTGCACCTATTTTCTATGTTTCTATGTTTTACAAAAGATAAGCTTTAGCCTTGAAGTTACGGTTGCAGTGGTGTCAAATAGAAGACTGTTATTGCCTTTAGGATAAAAATACATGGTCTCATTTTAAATCAATTTGAACGTTTACAAACCACTGTCTTCTTAATTTGGTTACTGCAAGTCCGAGATGCCCCCACTCTTAAGTTTTCACAAGAAAAAAGTAACCAGTAATTATAAATTGGGTTGAAAAGGAAAAAAAAAAAAATTAGCCTATAATAAAATAAAGAAAGGAGAAAGGGAAAGATTCTGGCTCTTTTCTACTTTGTGTAGTGTTCCATTTTTTAAAAATGCTAAGAAGTTTAGGAACAATTAGCGTTTAATCTAAAATGCTGTCTTCCCTGATGAGACACATTGCTTGGGGGGGGGGGGGGGGGGGGGGGAAAGAGAGATATGCAAGTTACCTTGTAAACTAATTATGAGCACTTCTGTTTCTAATGTTAAAAAACCATGAAAAACGATCATGTTGCCGAAATTAGAATAAGTAAATTAATTAAAAAATTGAAATGAATATGAATTGCTGTTTAAAGCACCAGAGAGGTGAAAACTTACCTGAAGTTTAAGGGGTAGTCAAATTTGCATTAAAAGAAACAGGTTGAGAACCGTTTAGTTGGTCCTACTAATTACTATGCATCAAGGAAGAAAATGTGTGGGGAAATAAAATTGAACATTGACAAAATCTATCAGTCCAACAATACTGCTACTTGAATTTGGGATAAGTTTGAACTGATAAAATCAACTCAGGCACAATATCACGGGTTATAAAGAACTAAAATAAGTGTTAATAACTTGGATCAAGTGGGAACATTTGATCTATTTTTTTTATTATATTGGACAGTAAAGTTCCTCAAGGGCTCATGAATGAAATGGAATGGTAATTAATAGGATGTGTAAAACGAAGAGAGGAAGTGATTGAGGGTGTAAGATAGAAACAGGAAAATTACACTACCAATTGACAATTTTCCTAACTTTCTAGTGAAAGTTGGGAAAGTGAAGTTAAGAATATTAAATTGATAGCTTTCTCTTGGAGATTTGTGTCCTTGTCTATGAACTTTTTAAGAAAACGGAATTTGATAGTCTGGCCACTACCCGAGACATCAGGATCATGCAGAGGGAGATGAGCACAGATCTGCAGACAATCTTTTGATAAGATCACCTGAAAACCCGAGATTGGCTTGGATCAGATGGCACGTGTGGCATGATATTGAGATAACGGTGTGAGTGTGCAGACGTGATTTGTAGTATATGAAGCAATTAGCATGCAGGAATGCATGGTCATCATCATCACAGGCAGTCCCGCAGAATCGAGGAAGACTTGCTTCCACTCCTGAAGTGAGTTCTTTGGTGGCTGAACAGTCCAATACGAGAGCCACAGACTATGTCACAGGTGGGACAGATAGTCGTTGAGGGAAGGGGTGGGTGGGACTGGTTTGCTGCACACTCCTTCCGCTGTCTGCGCTTGATTTCTGCACGCTTGCGGCGTTGAAACTTGAAGTACTCAGCGCCCTCCCGGATGCACTTCCTCCACTTCGGGCGGTCTTTGGCCAGGGACTCCCAGGTGTCGGTGGGGATGTCGCACTTTATCAGGGAGGTTTTGAGAGTGTCCTTGTAACGTTTCCGCTGCCCACCTTTGACTTGTTTGCTGTGAAGGAGCTTCGCATAGAGTACTTGCTTTGGGAGTCTCGTGTCTGGCATGCGAACTATGTGGCCTGCCTAGCGGAGCTGATCGAGTGTGGTCAGTACTTCAATGCTGGAGATGTTAGCCTGGACGAGGAGGCTGATGTTGGTATGCCTGTCCTCCCAAGGGATTTGTAGGATCTTGCGGAGACATCGTTGGTGATATATCTCCAGCGACTTGGTGTCTACTATACATGGTCCATGAGCCATACAGGAGGGCGGCTTTTTCTACAGCCCTGCAAACCATGGGCTTGGTGATAGATTTGAGGGCCTGGTCTTCAAACACTTTTCCTCAGGCGGCGGGAGGCTGCACTGGCGCACTGGAGGCGGTGTTGAATCTCCGCATCAATGTCTGCTTTTGTTGATAAGAGGCTCCTGAGGTATGGGAAATGGTCCACGTTGTCGAGGGCCGCGCCGTGGATCTTGATGACTGGAGGGCAGTGCTGTGCGGCGAGGACAGGCTGGTGGAGGACCTTTGTCTTACAGATGTTAAGCGCAAGGCCCCGTTTTCGTATGCCTCAGTAAGTACGTCGACTATATCTTGGAGTTCAGCCTCAGAAGGTGCGCAGACGCAGGCGTCATCTGCATACTGTAGCTCAACGACAGAGGTTGAGGTGATCTTGGACCTGGTCTGGAGGCAGCGAAGGTTAAACAGCTTCCCGCTGGTTCTGTCGTTTAGTTCCACTCCAGCAGGGAGCTTGTGAGGTGGAGCATGGCAGTGAGGAAGATTGAGAAGAGGGCTGGAGCGATGATGCAGCCTGTTTGACCCTGGTCCGGACGTGGATTGGGTCTGTAATGGATCCGTTGGTAAGGATCACTGTGGAGCAGGCGAAGGTAGTTGACAAACTTTTGAGGGCATCCGAAACGGCGGAGGACGCTCCATAAGCCCTCGCGGTTGACAGTGTCAAAGGCCTTTGTAAGGTCGAAAAAGGCTGTGTATAAGGGCTGGCGCTGGTCCCTGCATTTTTCCTGCAGCTGTCGCGCTGCAAAGGTCATGTCCGTTGTGCCCGTAGGAGACGAAATCCACACTGTGACTCCGGGAGGAGCTCCTCAGGGAGAAGACGGTTGAGGAGGACTCTAGCAACAACTTTCCCAGTGGCCGATAGCAGAGAGATGCCCCTGTAATTGCCGCAGTCGGACTTGTCCCCTTTTTAAAAAAAAGATGGTCACGATCACTGCATCTTAGATCTCCCGGCATGCTCTCCTCCCTCCAGATGAGAGATGAGGTCATGTATCCGCGCCAACAGCGCCTCTCCACCATAATTTAGTGCCTCAGCAGGGATTCCATCCGCTCCCGTAGCCTTGTTGTTCTTGAGCTGTCTTATGGTTTTGCCTACCTCGTGCAATGTTGGGGTTTCACTGAGGTGGTGGCGGGTCGCACGCTGCGGGATGGAGTTGAGAACACTCGAGTCAAAAGCAGAGTCTCGACTGAGGAGATCTCTGAAGTGCTCCTTCCAGCGGGCCCTGACTGCCTCGGTGTCCTTGATGATTGTTTCCCTGTTCTTGGCCAGGAGTGGGGTGGGGCCTTGGGAGTTTGGACCGTAGGTGGCCTTGGCTGCGATGAAGAATCCTCGCACATCATGGCTGTCGGCCAGTTGTTGTATCTCCTGTGCTTTCTCCATCCACCACCTGTTCTTTAGGTCCCAGGTTTTTAGTTGGACCTCAGCCTTGAGCCGCCTGTAATGTTGCTTTGCTGCTCCCGAGTTGGGCTGTTGCTTGAGGCTCAGAAATGGTCTGCGCTTGCGATCTATTAGTTCTTGGATCTCCTGATCATTCTCATCCAACCAGTCCTGGTGTTTTCTGGTGGAGTGACCAAGTGTCTCTTCACAGGCACTGGTTATGGAGGCCTGGAGGGCAGACCAAGCGCTGTGGGCATTCAGCATTTCAGGGTCATCAAGGCACGCCAGATTAGCTGAGAGACGCTGGCTGTAAAGGGCTCTCTTAATAGTGATTTGTAGTATATGAAGCAATTAGCATGCAGGAATGCATGTAAATTTGCACTGAAGAACGGGTCTCAGACATGCTCAGTTACCTGACATGAAATGGTTAATGTGGCTCAGGGAAGTGAGACATCTTTTAAAGCACTGACACATAACTGTCTAATTAATGAAACAATCAGGATAGAGTTAAATACACTGGTACTTGTTAGGGGGATTGAAATTGAAGTTGAAGTGGAGAGTTACATGGTATTTGGATTGGGACAATTGAAGGTTAGGGAGAAATAAATTTAGCAAGAATTATCCACAAGATGGATGTGAGTAAAATAAAGACCTAGAGAATCTTTTAAGTCCATAATTTGTTGATTAGATGTTAAACTGTAGCTTTCTTCACAATGTCCGTTTTCTTTGTCTGCATCATTGTCGCTTGAAATGTATGTACTTAATCGACATGCTAATGATTGTAGGACTGAATTATAATTGTGACTGTAATAATTGAGTTTTGTGGGTAACAGAGTGTGGGCAAGGCCAGTATGAATCCAGCACGAGGTGGTTTTGATGCTGCCTACCGTGTTACTATCGCAACTACCTTGCTTTACAGGTCTAACATGACCCATTAATAGCCCCAGTTTCTGCTTCACACCACATCTACCCACAACCATTATCCAACACGTTTTACTCAATATCAAAACCTCTGCTCAAGTGAAACTGACAGTAAATGAGGCACTTATATGAGCTGCAGAATTATGTGGCACAATTCCTGTTGTCTGAGGGCTTCAGTGAGCTTGTGATGTTACTGAACTCTCCCAAAGCACTTTTTGTGTTCAAGCAAGACAACCCAAGAAGAGATTATTGAAATTGACAGCATAGGGAACGATTCACACTGGTGGGATATTGGGCTTAATATATCAGCACACCCTTGGATTCATATTATTTCACGTGCTCTGGTAATTTTCCAACTTGTAATGATAGTGTATTTGAATGTAACCTGTGTAGTAAGATGTAGATGCACAAGTCAATAGTGCATCTACAATCATGACTGTGCTAGCGAATCAATGATGGATAAAAATCCGAAGCAATGTGCAGGAGACTCCAGGAGGGGTAAGATCAGGAAAGATAGAAGAAACAGAGGATACCTTAGGTGGAGCCGAACTGGAACACGGAACAGTGAATTGAATTTGAGTGAGGGGTCGAACCAATAATCTAGAGTTGGCACGGCTGGTAGAGGGTCCAAAGTGAGAGGTCGAAATAAGGTTTTCTTTCTCTCAAGGAGAGGACTGTTCGAAATTGGGGGTGCCTAAAAATGCATTTGGTTATGCGAATGAAACTATGATGTGAATAATACTGTATTTAAATGATTATATTAGAGCTAGAGATAAGTAAGGGGTTAATGTATAAGTTATGTTTTACTGGAACTGCAAAAGTTTCATTTTCTTGGAAAATGAGTATGAAACTCTAGCCTCGAGAAGACATGATGGACAAGGTAAGAGGGATCCAGATGGATTGGCCTTCAAATTGTATGAACAAGAGAGACATGCGAGGGGAAAACATAGGACCTCTTGAGGGAGGGTCTTCATCTGTAAGTTTAGGCAAAGAACTTGACATCCCATTGGGCACCTTGTTTTAAGGGGAACCTCTATAGGTTAAATGGTCCTGTTAATATTCTACCCCAGGCCCAGATGGAAAAAGAATATAAGGAAGACCTAAAGAGCCCTTAGCACAGACGGTGAAGAAAGGACTCCTGAGGGTGGATTGTTGCTGACTTCACTCTAACACGCTTGGGCAGTTCGGGAAGAGAGAGTAAGAAGCATTGTTCGTGCACTCCAGCCGTCTGTCTGATCGGGGCTTGTACCAGCTACTTGTCACGATCATATATTTTTGCTGTATAACTAGTGTGTTGTGTTGCGTCCTAAATTCCGATTTAACACAATATACCCAGCATATTGGTTTGCACGCGATCCTGACTATTTGAAAGATTAGAGACAAGTTAATCTCAACAATTATTTGAAGAGCAGGGAAATTCTCCTGGTATTCTGGCCAATATTTATCCCTCATCATCATCATAGGTAGTCCCTCGGAATCGAGGAAGGCTTGCTTCCACTCCTGAAGGTGTTCTCTTTGGTGGATGAACAGTCCAATAAGAGAGCCACAGACTCTGTCACAGGTGGGACAGACATTCGGCGAGGGAAGGGTTGGGTGGGACTGGTTTGCCGCACGCTCCTTCCGCTGCCTGCGCTTGACCTCTTCACACTCTCGGTGTTGAGATTCGAAGAGCTCAACGCCCTCCCGGATGCACTTTCTCCACCTCGGGCGGTCTTCGGCCAGGGACTCCCAGGTGTCAGTGGTGATGTCACACTTTACCAGGGAGGCATTTAAGGGTGTCCTGGAAACGTTACCCCTCAACCAAAACCTAAAAACAGATGTAGTGGTCATTTATTCCATTGCTGTTAGTGGGAGAACGCTGTGCACAAATTGGCTGCTGCATTTCATACATTACAACAGTGAGTATACTTCAATACAAGTAATGAATTGGCTATAAAACCAATTGGGACACCCCAAGGTCATGATGGCACTATATAAATGCAAGTTCTTTCTTTTTTTTGTAACAAATAAACCAATACCACTCATTTTAGGCAGTTTTAGGTGCATAATGAATGCATACCATATAGCCTAATCACAATACAGAGCATATATAACAAGATAATCATAGAATGAAGTAGATGACAGTATTTGTGTATAAAAACATAGCCTCTGAAAACTTAGGTCAAACCTTATTGGAAGGTACAAAACTAAGTCAGGAATGCACTTTAAAAGAAAATGATCAAAAGTATTCAAGAAAGTGGTGAACCTTTTTTCAAAACTTTCAATTATACCTAAAGGATAATCAATTAAAGCTTTGTATGCATCAAAAAAAGGAAAGAATCACTTTAAAAAATGCTCTTGCTGTCCTATTTTGTATGGATATGCAGGTATAACGTCCCGAAACTGGAAACCTCAGGACAGAGGCCATTCCGGTTTTCTCCGGATTTCAGAGAAGAAATCCGACATTCCGAATCCGGAAACCCCTAGGCCGAGTTTTGGGTATTTCCAGATTTCGGAGAAGAAATGTGACGTCCTGAATCTGGAAACTCCTGGGCCGAGCTTTGGATATTTCCGGATTTTGGAGAAGAAAATCCGATGTCCCGAATTTGGAAACCTTGTAGACAATTTTTGGGTATTTCCGGATTTCGGAGACAATCAGGCGTCCTGAATCCGGAAATCCTTGGGCCGAGTTTCGGGTATTTACGGATTTCGGAGTATTACATAAGACGGCCCGAATCTGGCAATCTCATGGTCAGGCCGCGTATTTTTTTGGAAACATGCTTGGAGAAAGGTATGTACAGCTTTAAAGTCCGGTTTTCGGGAAATATTTCCCGATTCCGGACAACGGCTCTTGCAATCTGCACAATATTCGGTTTTTAGAACTCCGGATTTCGGACGCTCTCGGTGTACTCAAAACATTCTATAGAGTACAAGCTACCAAGATAGCGAGCTATCAGATAAGACGAGACAATGAGCAGAGATAAGGTGCTTCCCCACGGGACAGGGAAGGGAGGATAAAGAGAAGACCAGTCAATCTGACCACTATTACAAGAGAGGAGTGTCATTAAGATTTGAGTAAACCACAACTTTGTGTGTTTGAAATTTCACACAGTACTCGCATATACGTTGAACACCCCCAACAGTATAACCGAAGGCACTTTTACCAACATTTGCTGGGGACTTCCCTACCCATCCACCCACTTGCTTTCAAATGAAAGCCCATTGGAGAACTATTCTCATGATGGAAATCCATTTTCTGTATGTGCAAGTATTGCTACAGAAAAGGGTATTTTTGACTTGAAAATTGTGAAATTGATAAAATACTACTTCACTCCATATAAACACCGTTAAATATTGTTGGAGTTTCAAGTGGGCAGTGCAAAAATGTAAATCATTAAAATCAGTTCATAAAGCTTACCCTTCACCTAGTAGCCCAGCACTTGATGAATCTGCTGTTCCTGTAGAAGATGCTGATGTATTTAGAGATAATAATTGATCTCAACAATGTTAGAGTATATATACACACACACACACAAATATACAAGAATCAGTCACTTCGCATTTCCTTTCTTGCTGGGAGAATTACTGAATAATTCCATATACTTTCTATAGCTACCTGTAACAGTCTTTGGGCTATAAATTTGTTTTTCAGCGAAAAAGATATTTTTACGCCCAAATTATTGTTTTCGCTTCGCTACCGTTAGTAGGCCCAATTTTCGGCCTTTAATTTGCGCAGCGATAAAAATAGGCAAATCACGAATTTCGGCAACTTTAGTCCGGGGCCGATAGCGCTCCGGGAGAGGCCTTGGGAGGGGGGGGGGGGGGAAGAAACAAAAATTTGCCAAAAAAACCTACTAAATCGCTTAAAAAGAATAAAAACATTAACTCCTCTTTTTTGCAGGTTTTCATACTTACTGCTGCTGGCAGGGCTGCAACGTAGGTTCTTCCCGGTCGGTAGCAGAATACGGGTGTGGGAGTGCCAAAAATTGAATGCGAACGCTATTTCAGGTGTTGCACATCGGCGCACCTCTCCCTGGCAGTACGAGGAAAACGCCATCGCAAAAAGGTCACCCGAAGATCCCGCTGACCGGGTTTTCGCTGCGGAGGGTGAAATGGCACCAAAAACCCGGTCGCAAAGTTGGCGAATTTCTAGCCCATCTCTAAAATCATGACAGAAACAGCTAATTACTTGATTTGATGCACAAAGATGTTCGGGTATGTACAGAATATGGTTGGTTCAGAGTGTGAAATGTACAACCTTTTTAAAAGCACTGATGCATGTTGATCTTGGAAATTTTGGCTGTTTTCTTCTGATCATTTGGCAAGCACAGCATTGAATTGAGTTATTATATAGTGTTACTGTATAGTTCAATGCTTTGGCTTACAGGTCATGTGTAAGCTTTTATATTATTTTGTGTAGGGGGCTAAATTTAATGAGCATGGAAAGAAAAATATGAAAATTATCAACTGTAATCTAAGACACCAGTCAAAGCAAGTTAGTGACAACAAATGTATGAGTTTATCTAACCCGTGTTGTTGTCAGTTGCAGTAAACAAAGTAGAATGTTAAATGTCTGACTGTTATGTTCTATTCCCCAACTTCTTGGAGTGTTCTATTAACATACAAGATCATATATTATACCTCATTATGCTTCCATAGATACAAATATTTCACTTTAAATGCTTTCACTATGCAGAGACTAACCCGTTCATACGTGCATATCGATTTCAGTTCGATGACCTTTCATCATACGGTTCCGACGAAAGATCATCGACCTGAAACATTAACTGTTTCTCTCTCCACAGATGCTGCCTGACCTGCTGAGTATTACCAGCATTTTCTGTTTTTATTTCATACGTACATATAATTATGCATGCTGAAGTAAGCAGAGTGGACTAAAAAATTGATACACACTAGCGTCCACACATCATCAGACAATTTCACACCTTGATGCAAGCAAACACAGAACTAGCTGGAGCAAGATAGGAGTCTCCCAGCCACGCTATTACCCTACTTCGGATCCCACGTCACTCTGCAGGAGAAAAACTTCCATGCTCCCTCCACTTAACCGTTCTCATCTTCCATTATTTGCACCCAACTCATTGATGCTTCCTGGCCTTCATGCATACTGACATTATAAATAGTTCTTTGTTCTAGCACCATTCCTCTCCCTTTTGAAACCATCACCCTTTCTAAAAAAAGCCTACTCTCAACCCATCAGTCCTCTCCAACCAATGCCCTAGCTCTAACCTCCCTTTGGTTTTTGAAATACTAGAACAGGTCATTCACACTTAGTTCCATGCCCATCTCTACCTAAATTATATTCCAATCCCCTCAGTTTGACAAATGACCTATTCATACCACAGAGACCACGCTGTCCAAAGTCATGAATGATATCTTCTGTGACTGTGACCACAGTGCATTATCCCTCAGTGTCCTGTTAGTTTTCTGTGTAGCGTTCGATGCAGTCAACCCTGCAATCCTCTTCCTTCACTTCTCCTACATTGTTCAGTTCTGTGGTTCTACACCTAACTGTCCTACGTGCAACCAGCAATGGATTCTCCACTCCATCTACTTTGGAGATTCCAAAGCATCAATCCTTTGTTGCCTCAATTGCATCAGCTACAACCTGTTCCTCAATGTCATCCACAGGTGTAACAAATGGGAGCTTCACAGTAATGCTAAAATTTAGACATACATCAAATTTTCTGATTTTCCGGTACACATTTTGCACGGTACTCTCCACGCAGATATATACTGGGTATCAAGGGTTGCTCGGCACTGAGCTATATACAGAAATAGGTTTAAGCAGATTAAGTAATCAATTGTCAAGCTTTTTCTATATTTATTTTCCGCTGTCACTCAATTATTGCCACCAATGGATTTCCAATCTTTTTGCAGGGAGAAGACTTAGTCCAAGAATAGATTCCAGGCATATTAGGCTTCACTAGGCGTGTTGTATGCCCACCCACCTGCACTCTCTTACCCATTTCTACAAAAGGTGCAAATTTCTTACTAGGCATATAAATAGTAAACGGGTAGTATCAGGAGGGGTGGGGCCGATTAGGGACCAAAAAGGAGGCCGATGCATGGACGCAGAGGGTATGGCTGAGGTACTAAATGAGTACTTGGCATCTGTCTTCACCAAGGAAGGGGATGCTGCCATAGACATAGTGAAGGAGGAGGTAGATGAGATGCTGGATGGATAAGAATTGATAAAGATGAGGTACTAGGAAGGCTGGCTGTACTTAAAGTAGATATGTCACCAAGACCGGATGGGAGACATCCTAGGACGCTGAGGGAAGTAAAGGAAGAAATCGCGGAGGTACTGGCCATAATTTTCCAATCCTCCTTAAAAATGGGGGTGGTGCCATAGGACTGGAGAATTGCAAATGTTTACAACCTTTTTTGAACACGGGTGTCATCATCACCATAGGCAGTCCCTTGGAATCGAGGAAGACTTGCTTCCACTCCCAAAGTGAGTTCTTTGATGGCTGAACAGTCCGATACGAGAGCCACAGACCCTGTTACAAGTGGGACAGATATTCGTCGAGGGAAGGGGTGGGTGGGGCTGGTTTGCCGCGCGTTCCTTCCTCTGCCTGCGCTTGACCTCTTCACGTTGAGACTCGAAGAGCTCAACGCCCTCCCAGGTGCACTTTCTCCACCTCGGATGGTCTTCGGCCAGGGTCTCCCAGTGTCTCACAGGCGTCAGTGGTGATATCGCACTTTACCAGGGAGGCTTTGAGGGTGTCCTTATAACGTTTCCGCTGCCCATCTTTGGCTCGTTTACCATGAAGGAGCTCCACATAAAGCATTTGCTTAGGGAGTCTCTTATCTGGCTTACGAACTATGTGGCCTGCCCAGCGAAGCTGATCGAGTGTGGTCAGTGCTTCAATGCTGGGGATGTTAGCCTGGGCGAGGATACTGATGTTGGTGTGCCTGTCCTCCCAGGGGATTTGCAGGATCTTGCGGAGACATCGTTGGTGATATATCTCCAGCACTTGAGGTGCCTTCTATACATCGTCCATGCCTCAGATCCATATAAGAGGGCGGGTATTACTACAGCCATGTAGACCATGAACTTGGTGGTAGATTTGAGGGCCTGGTCTTCAAACACTCTTTTCCTCAGGCAGCCGAAGGCTGCACTGGCGGTGATGTTGAATCTCTGCATCAATGTCTGCCTTTGTTGATAAGAGGCTCCCGAGATATGGGAAATGGTCTATGTTGTCGAGGGCCCGCCGTGAATCTTGATGATTGGAGGGCAGTGCTGTGCAGTGGGGACAAGCTGGTGGAGGACCTTTGTCTTATGGATGTTAAGGGTAAGGCCCACGCTTTCATATGCCTCAGTGACTATATTCGGGAGTTCAGCTTCAGAATGTGCGCAGGCGTCGTCCGCATACTGCAGCTCAACGACAGTTTGGGGTGATCTTGGACCTGGCCTGGAGACGGCGTAGGTTAAACAGCTTCCCACTGGTTCTGTAGTTTAGTTCCACTCCAGCAGGGAGCTTGTTGACTGAGGTGGAGCATGGCGGCGAGGAAGATTGAGAAGAAGGCTGGAGCGATGACGCAGCCCTGTTTGAACCCCGGTCCGGATGTGAATTGAGTCTATAATGGATCCGTTGGCAAGGATCACGGTCTGCATGTCCTCATGAAGGAGACGAAGGATTTTGACAAACTTTTGGGGGCATCCGAAACGGAGGAGGACGCTCCATAGACCCTCAAAGGTTTTGACACTGTCAACCGTAAGATCGAAAAAGGCCATGTATAAGGGCTGGTGCTGCTCCCTGCAGCTGTCGCGCTGCAAAGATCATGTCCATTGTGCCCCGTAGGGGACGAATTCCGCATTGTGATTCCGGGAGGAGCTTCTCGGCCACAGGGAGAAGATGATTGAGGAGAACTCTAGCGACAACTTTCCCAGTGGCTGATAACAGGGAGATTCCCCTGTAGTTGCCGCAGTCGGACTTGTCTCCTTTTTTAAAAATGGTCACAATCACTGCATCTCTGAGATCTCCCGGCATGCTCTCCTCCCTCCAGATGAGAGATGAGGCCATGTTTCTGTGCCAACAGCGCCTCTCCGCCATACTTTAGTGCCTCAGCAGGGATTCCATCCGCACCCTTTTTATTCTTGAGCTGTTTTATAGAAACATAGAAAATAGGTGCAGGAGTAGGCCATTCGGCCCTTCGAGCCTGCACCACCATTCAATAAGATCATGGCTGATCATTCACCTCTGTACCCCTTGCCTGCTTTCTCACCATATCCCTTGATCCCTTTAGCCATAAGGGCGATACCTAACTCTCTCTTGAATATATCCAATGAACACTGGCATCAACAACTCTCTGCGGTAGGGAATTCCACAGATTAACAACTCTCTGAGTGAAGAAGTTTCTCATCAGTCCTAAATGGCTTATCCCTTATCCTTAGACTGTGCCCCCGGTTCTTGACTTATGGCTTTGCCTACCTCATGCAACGTTGGAGTTTCACTGAGTTGGTGGCGGGTCGCATGCTGCGGGGTGGAGTCGAGAACACTCGAGTTAAAGGCAGAGTCTCAATTGAGGAGATCTTCAAAGTGTTCCTTCCATCGGGCCCCGACAGCCTCGGTGTCCTGGAGTGTTTCCCCATTCTTGGCCAGGAGTGGGGTGGGGCCTTGGGAGTTTGGAACGTAGGTGGCCTTGACTGTAGTGAAGAATCCTCGCATATCGTAGTTGACGGCCAGTTGTTGCATCTCCTGTGCTTTCTCCATCCACCACCTGTTCTTTAGGATCAATTTGTCGCCTATAGGGACGCGGGGCAAGGATGTCTCGAGGTTGGAATAAAAACTCTCTTTAGCCTCATCCGTTGCATTGAATGTAGGGGCGTATGCACTGATGACTGTGGCGCATTGGTTCCGGGATAGGGTAAGACGAAGAGTCATGAGGCGTTCGTTAACCCCACAGATGGAGCCTTTGAGGCGGTCGACCAGTTCATTCTTGATGGCAAAACAGACTCCATGAAGGCAGCGTTCTGCCTCTAGTTGCCCTTTCCAGAAGAAGGTGTAACCTCCACCATGTTCCTTCAACTGGCCGTCCCTTGCCCGCCGGGTCCCGCTTAGGGCGGCGATGTCAATGTCAAAGCGTCAGAGTTCCCGGGCAACTATGGCGGTGCGGCGTTCCAGCCTGTAGCTGTTAGTATTATCCATGAAGGTCCTGACGTTCCAGGTCCCGAACTTCATACTGACGAAGTGGAAGATGTCGGTGTGTGAGTTCTTTTCACGTGGGGTGGCCGCTGCACACCGGCAACCACACGGGCTTAGCTGAGCAAGGTCTTGGTCCAGTGGTAAGGGGGTTCAAGACAACTGGAGATCAGGCACAGCTCTGTAAGCCTAATTGCCTACGGCGAAGTGTTGGCCGCAGGCTCGGCGCCGAGTAGCGCCATTGATGGTAGAAGGCCTGAGGCTTGGTTGGGGGGGGCAGGCATTAGGAAGGGGAAAATGTTGGAATCAATTAATAAATTTGAAATAGCAGCACATTTGGAAAGCAGTGACAGGATCGGTCCAAGTCAGCATGGATTCATGAACGGGAAATCATGCTTGACAAATCTTCTGGAATTTTTTGAGGATGTAACTAGTAGAGTGGGACAAGGGAGAACCAGTGGATGTGGTGTATTTGGACTTTCAAAAGGCTTTTGACAAGGTTCCACACAAGAGATTGGTGTGCAAAATTAAAGCACATGGTATTGGGGGTAATGTACTGACGTGGATAGAGAACTGGTTGGCAGACAGGAAGCAGAGAGTCGGGATAAACGGGTCCTTTTCAGAATGGCAGGCAGTGACTAGTGGGTTGCCGCAGGGCACAATGCTGGGACCCCAGCTATTTAAAATATACATTAATGATTTAGATGACGGAATTGAGTGTAATATCTCCAAGTTTGCAGATGACACTAAGCTGGGTGGTGGTGTGAGTTGTGAGGAGGACGCTAAGAGGCTGCAGGGTGACTTGGACAGATTAGGTGAGTGGGCAAATGCATGGCAGATGCAGTCTATTGTGGATAAATGTGAGGTTATCCACTTTGGGGGCAAAAACACGAAGGCAGATTATCTGAATGGCGGTAGATTAGGAAAAGGGGAGGTGCAACGAGACCTGGGTGTCATTGTACATCAGTCATTGAAAGTTGGCATGCAGGTACAGCAGGCGGTGAAGGCGACAAATTGTATGTTGGCCTTCATAGCTAGGGGATTTGAGTATAGGAGCAGGGAGGTCTTACTGCAGTTGTACAGGGCATTGGTGAGGCCTCACCTGGAATAGTGTGTTCAGTTTTGGTCTCCTAATCTGAGGAAGGACGTTCTTGCTATTGAGGGAGTGCAGCGAAGGTTCACCAGATTGATTCCTGGGATGGCAGAACTGACATATGAGGAGAGACTGGATCAACACGGCCTGTATTCACTGGAGTTTAGAAGGATGAGAGGGGATCTCATAGAAGCATATAAAATTCTGACGGAACTGGACAGGTTAGATGCAGGAAGAATGTTCCCGATGTTGGGAAAGTCCAGAACCAGAGGTCACAGTCTAAGGATAAGGGGTAAGCCATTTAGGACTGAGATGAGGAGAAACTCCTTCACTCAAGAGTTGTTAACCTGTGGAATTCCGTACCGCAGAGAGTCCTTGACGCCAGTTCATTGGATATATTCAAGAGGGAGTGCCATTCTGAAAAGAGCCCGTTTATCCCGACTCTCTGCTTTCCGTTTGCCAACCATTATCCACATCAGTACATTACCCCCAATATCATGTGCTTTAATTTTGCACACCAATCTCCTGTGTGGGACCTTGTCAAAAGCCTTTGAAAGTCCAAATACACCACATCCACTGGTTCTCCCATGTCCACTCTACTAGTTACATCCTCAAAAAATTCCAGAAGATTTGTCAAGCATGATTTCCCGTTCATAAATCCATGCTGACTTGGACCGATCCTGTCACTGCTTTCCAAATGTGCTGCTATTTCAAATTTATTAATTGATTCCAACATTTTCCCCTTCCTAATGCCTGCCCCCCAACCAAGCCTCGGGCCTTACGGCTAAAGGGATCAAGGGGTATGGTGAGAAGGCAGAAAAGAGGTACTGAGGTGAATGATCAGCCATGATCTTATTGAATGGTGGTGCAGGCTCGAAGGGCCGAAATGCCTAATCCTGCACCTATTTTCTATGTTTCTATGTCACTTCCAAAGCTATTTTTAAAAGTTAAAAGTTGATGAAAAATTCCCAATTTGTTTAAGAAGTTGCTATGAGTTGTTAAAAAGTCCAAAATGTAAATCAATAATAGGTTATAAAAGTTTCCCCAATTGTTTAAAAATTTTTATTTAATTTTTTTTTAACTTTTAAAGTCGAATAAAAGTTTAAAAAATTCAATAATAGATGTTTAAAAGTATTTTGATTAAGAGTCCAAAATGTAAGTTTTAAAAGTTCTCCCAAATTGTTTAAAAAGTTTAAAAGTTGATTAAAAGTTTAAAGATGATCAAAAGTTGGTTAGACGTTTAAAATGTTGGGTTGACCGCCGGCTGCCGGTTCAGCGCCAGCCTCGGAGTCCCTTCCGCCAGTTCAGCGCCTGCCCGGAGTGCCTGAACGCTGGCCTCGGAGTCCCTTCCGCCAGTTCAGCGCCTGCCCGGAGTGCCTGAATGCTGGCCTCGGAGTCCCTTCCGCCAGTTCAGCGCCTGAACGCTGGCCTCGGAGTCCCTTCCGTCAGTTCCGCGCCGGCCCCAGAGTCCCTTAAGCCGGTTCGACGTCCGCCCCAAGTCTGCCAGCACAATGTGACCACAGGGATAGGTGTGGAGTTCTTTCGGTCCGGGATGGGTGTGGGCCGGTCCCTTCGGCCCTGGGTTGCAACAGGCCGGTGCAGAGTCCCTTCGGCCCGGGGTTGCAGCGGGCTGGTGCAGGCAGAACAGCAGCAGCTCGGGCCAGCTAGGACAGCGGACCCATGGCAGAACGTATACGCCGGCTGCTGCACAACCTGCTGAAGTCAGTGGGGAAGGTTGGGCTGCAGGAAGGTTGTAAAGATAAACCCAGCAACTACAGGCCAGTCAGTTTAACCTCAGTTGTGGGGAATTTTTTTAGAAACAGTAATCTGGGACAAAATTATCACTTGGACAAGTGTGGATTAATTAAGGAAAGCCAGCATGGATTTGTTAAAGACAAATCATGTTTAACCAACTTGATCGAGTATTTTGATGAGGTAACATAGGGTTGATGAGGGCAATGCGGTTGACATGATGTACAATGATTTCCAAAAAGCGTTCGACAGAGTGCCACATAATAGGCTTGCCAGCAAAATTGAAGCCCATGGAATAAAAGGGACTGTGGCAACATGGATATGAAATTGGCTAAATGACAGGAAACAGAGAGTAGTGGTGAACAGTTGTTTTTTTTTTTGCAGTGGAGGAAGATACACAGTGGTGTTCACCAGGGGTTGGTACTAGGACCACTGCTTTTCTTGATATATATTAATGACTTGGTCTGGATGTACAGGGCACAATTTCAAAATTTGCAGAGGACACAAAACTTGGAAGTATAGTCCGTGAGGAGGATAGTGATAGACTTCAAGAGGACATAGACAGGCTGGTGGAATAGGTGGACACGTAGGTGAAATTTAATGCAGAAAAGTGTGAAGTGATACATTTTGGTAAAAGAGGTGTATGAACAGAGACCTAGGAGTATATGTGCACAAATCGTTGAAGGTGACAGAGCAGGTTGAGAAAACAGTTAAAAAAAGATTTCGGGATCCTGGGCTTCATGAATAGAGGTAGAGTGTACAATAGTGTGGAAATGATGATGAATCTGTTTAAAACTCTGGTTTGGCCTCAACTGGAGTATTGTGTCCAATTCTGGGCGCCACACTTTAGGAAGGATGTGAAGGCCTTAAAGGGGGCAGAAAAGATTTACGAGAATGATACCAGGGATGAGGATCGTCAGTTGCGTGGATAGACTGGAGAAGCTGGGGTTGTTCTTCTTAGTGCAGAGAAGATTGAGAGAGGATTTGACAGAAATGTTCATAATCATGAGGTGTCTGGACAGAGTAGATAGAGAGAAATGGTTTCCATTGGCATAAGGGTCGAGAACCAGAGGACACAGATTTAAGGTGATTGGCAAAAAAAACAAAGGCGACATGAGGAAAGACTTTTTTTTTTAAAAACACGGCCAGTGGTTAGGATCTGGAATGCACTGCCTGAAAGGGTGGTGGAGGCAGACTCAATCATGGCTTTCAAAAGGGAGTTGGATTAAGTACCTGAAAGAAAAATATTTTCAGGGCTACGGGGAACTGGCAGGGGAGTGGGACCAGCTGAGGTGCTCTTGCAGAGAGCTCGCACAGGCTCAACAGGCAAAATGGCCGTCTTCCATGCTGTAATCATTCTATGATTCTTTGATTCCAAGGATCCAAATCCTAAAGGAGGTTGTGGCAGCAGAAAGGCAGTCTGAAGGTCTGACTTATTATAATACTTGATGGTTCATCCTTTAAGTGGTACTGCATGAAAGAAAAGGTGATCATAAGCCAGTTCAGCCTGATCAGTTGCCATCAACCCTACCTGCAGTCCCTGGCATACCCACCTGGGAACAACCAGGAGTAACTGTGCTGAGTCAGCAAAGAGTCAGAGGCAGAGCTATACTGTGTCATCTGCTCGAGCACCACAGGGATGGTACAGCTGAGACATCAAACTTGCCATTATTTCCTTCCAGGCAAGCAGCACTGCTAACCGATTGGTCTATGGAATGCCAAACGGGGCCAGCATCTTCACAACTATTTCATGCAGTATTACCTCTACTTCAAGAAGTGGTCAGTGTTCTCGCTCAGGTCAACATCCCCAGCATCGAAGCACTGACCACACTCGACCAGCTCCGTTGGGCGGGCCACATCGTCCACATGCCCGACACGAGACTCCCAAAGCAAGCGCTCTATTCGGAACTCCTACACGGCAAGCAAGCTCCAGGTGGGCAGAGGAAACATTTCAAGGACACCCTCAAAGCCTACTTGATAAAGTACAACATCCCCACCGACACCTGGGAATCCCTGGCCCAAGACCGCCCTAAGTGGGGGAAGAGCATCCAGGAGGGCGCTGAGCACCTTCAGTCTCGTCACCGAGAGCATGCAGAAATCAAACGCAGACAGCAGAAGGAGCGTGCGGCAAACCAGGCTCCCCACCCACCCTTTCCTTCAACCACTGTCTGCCCCACCTGTAACATAGACTGTAATTCCTGCATTGGACTGTACAGTCACCTGAGAACTCACTTTTGGAGTGGAAGCAAGTCTTCCTCAATTTTGAGTGTAAAGACTGGAAGCATCGAACCCCCAAGGATTTATTGGACATTGTGTTTAATATTTTTCTCACTGCAGAAAGAAAGCTGGAAGCTGTTTATGGGAGGGGCACCGGGTACGGCTCCATGTTGGACTTAGAATGATGGGCAGCGAGTCTGGAATGACAATGGCCAACATAAGGCAGGAGGTGGACTAAGAGAGTCCATTGTTAGGCAAGGTGACCTCGTCAATCAGTGATCGGACCAATTACCTGGATGAGTTACTAGAACAATAGAGAGCCATTAAGCCCAGACTGCCTGGAAGCAAATACCCATCACTGGACTCAAACACAGGAAGCCTCGAAACAAACTTTATTCAGCCTGAAAAGGCAAACGAACTTGGGATATAAAAACATGCCATGTGGATACAGCTCTCTCTCTCCTGCCTCGCTGCTTTGCTCCTACAAGAATCCAACCCTCTGTATTGGGACGGAGAGAAGAAAGCAAAAGAGGCACCTTTTCATCAGAAGTAGTAGCAAGTAAGTCAGTGAAATCAGTGAGCATTTCTGCGCGCACATCTTTTAAGATTATAGCCATGGTGTGAGGGGGCATCATGCATTCTCCCAACCAAATGCTTAGGGGTTTACAGGGGAGGCGTTTTAAACGTCGGTACTTCATGTTAGGGGTCCGTTAGACAGGCCACAGTGTGTATTGTGCTGCATTTGTTTGTTTTACACACCAGGGTGTGTGAGATTTTACTGGGTGCAGGTGTGTGTTTTAGCTTTAATAAAGCATTCCAAGTTGAGACCAAGGTATTTGTCTGTGACTCATTCATCTGTTCAGTACAGTAATCACTCCCAGGTCTAGAACTATTCTAACGTGGGAGTGCGTCGAAAACATCCAAGAGAAAACACGTACAGAGGGACTGCCTATGATGATGACTTCAAAAAGCCACATGGGTTTGGATGCTGGGCTGCTCAACCACCAACCTTATGGCCCTATATTCAGTTTCTTTTGCTTTTCTTTCCTGTCACTTCTTACTACTTT
The DNA here is from genome assembly GCF_044704955.1 of Pristiophorus japonicus. Classification (NCBI taxonomy): domain Eukaryota; kingdom Metazoa; phylum Chordata; class Chondrichthyes; family Pristiophoridae; genus Pristiophorus; species Pristiophorus japonicus. The sequence goes on from NC_091987.1 coordinate 61,176,495, forward strand.
CTCCCCCTTCACCTTCACAAAGGCTGCCAATCGATCAAAATGTTTTTACAGCTTTGCCATTGGCTGCAAGGATTTCTGCCCCCTATTCTGCCACTTCCTTTTAAATTTCATCTACATGCAATTTTCTAGTCCAACCACCAGTTTATCTCCCTGTACACATCCAAATCTGCAATTGGAGCTGTGAATAATACAATTCAGCTGACCCAGAAAATTGTGTGCTATTAGCATATTACCATTCTGGTTAGATTTGCACAAGTTATTAATCAATCAGGACTGAAAGACTAGTAGATGAAAATTGGTCCCAGGTTGTCAATTTGTGGGATAAAAGTAAACTTTTTTGAAAAAAAACTAAAATTGATTTGCACAGTATTTTCTTCTACAATATTCTCTTCTAATTTTTTTTAGGTATAGCCCATATCTGCTTTGAGGGTACATGGTATAGCTTAGAAGTCCTTTTGAAATAAATCTTTACCAGTTACATTTTTATATATATATATGCAGACCATCAAGCTTGTTTTTTATGGACTACATACAATTCATGCATCATGGTCTCTGCCCAATCTAATAATTATCATGAGGAAAGATTCTCTAAAATTGTTTCGCCTTCTGAAACGTAAATCAAGCAGAACTCCAGAATATGAACCCAATGTACATTATTAATTCTTGATCGATATTCTTCATATTGTTCTGGAGCCTGCTCCCAGCTTTCTGACAATACTGCTCTAACTAGCTGCTGGAAAGTACAATAGAGTGACCAAACTACTTGCCCTTCAACTTGTCTTCTCCTTTATGGGAAATGTCTCTGTTCCTTGGCCTTCAGAGCAGAGTTTAGGAATTCAGCAGAAGGGTGCATCAAACCTGCTTATCTCCACATGATAGCAGCACATAATGACTTTGTGCTCTAACAAGCTACACCATTATTTTTTTTTAAAAAACAGATATGGATGCAAACTTCATTTGTTGCACATCATTTCTGTGAATGTTACAGCTTTGCATGTATACTGCATTTTAAACCATTTTATCAATGTATACAAATCTTCAAGTACTTCAAACAGATTTGATTAGTTGGTGGAGCTATTCAGTATGGAATACAAATGAACATCTGCACAGTTTAAGAAAAACATAATGATAGGGTTTGTCATATATTGATTGGAATCTAGGTTATCACTGCATTTCATTTGAAATTTGATTGAGAAGGTTGGAATACTGAAACACAAAGTTCTTGACATTGTAAAATATTATCACGATTGCATAAGCAGCAAATTTTGGAAATATACTATCTTTTACATTAACAGCATGATTAATGCATGGTGCACAATTACAGACTTTCTTTTTTTTTTTAAAACCACTGGTATTTCTTAATATTGAAACCCCAAATTACAACACAAACATCAGACGTAAATTTGTGGGTTTTATTCTTGTGTATCCAAATGGTCCTGAAATTTTAAACATTTGAGGAAGTATAACATTGCACCATAAAACATTTAATATCTGAATATATATTGTTAGATAACCATAGTATGAATAAACTATTAATTTCTATTTATACAAGAACAAATTTGCATTTATATAGTGCCTTTCATCTTCTCAGCCAAAGCACTTCACAGGCAATGAATTAATTTTGAAGCATAGTCACTTATATGCAAATTGGGGTTGTCTATATAAGTCCCAAAACTAATAAATGAGATAACTGGCCAGTTAATCTATTTGTAGCGATGTTGGTTGAGGGATAAATGTTGACCAGGGCACTGAAAAAACTACTCTACTCTTTAAATAATGCCATGGAATCTTTTACTTTCACCTGAACAGGCAAACGAGGCCTTGGTTTTTCCATCTTATGGATGAGAAGTTAAACCGAGGCTGTCTGTCCTCTCAAATGGACGTAAATGATCCCATTGCATTATTCGAAGAGGAGCTGGGGAGTTCTTCCCCCGTGTCCTGGCCAATATTTAACACTCAACCAACATCACTAAAAAAATTAGTCAGTCATTATCACATTGCTGTTTGAGACCTTGCTGTGCATTTATTGGCTGCCGCATTTCCTACATTACAACAGTGGTTAGAATTCAAAAATTACATCATTGGCTGTAAAGCGCTTTGGGACGTTCTGAGGTTGTAAAAGGCGCTATATAAATGCAAATGCTTTATTTTTCTTTCTAATGTGGCATGCAAAAGACAGAACCACTGTGAATCCAGCACTCCCTCCATACTCTGCTGAGACGCAGACTAGATGATTCACTCAAGTCCTCAAGTGGAACATGAACCCACACATTTCTGATTCAGAGTAAGACTGCTACCAGTGAGTGAAGCTGTGATCTGTGCCTCTAACCTAAAGAAACATCTCACAGCACTTCACAGCTATGTGCTATGAAAACTGATGCCAAGCCAGGAGGGAACATAAGAAATAGGAGCAGGAGGCGGCCATTTGGCCCCTCGTACCTGCTCCGCCATTCAATAAGATCATGGCTGATCTGATCATGGACTCAGCTCCACTTCCCTGCCCGCTCCCCATAACCCTTTACTCCCTTATCACTCAAAAATCTGTCTATCTCCGCCTTAAATATATTCAATGACCCAGCCTCCACAGCTCTTTGGGACAGAGAATTCCACAGATTTACAACCCTTTGAGAAGAAATTCCTCCTTTTAATTGGGCAGCCTCTTATTCTGAGACTATCTCTTCTAGTTTTAGTTTCCCCTACGTGTGGAAATATCCTCCCTGCATCCACCTTGTTGAGCCCTCTCACTATCTTGTATGTTTCAATAAGATCACCTCTCATTCTTCTGAACTCCAATGTGTACAGGCCCAACCTACCTTCATAAGTCAACCCCCTCATCTCCGGAATCAACCGAGTGAACTTTCTCTGAACAACCTCCAATGGAGGTATATCCTTCCTTAAATACGGAGACCAAAACTGTACGCAGTACTCTAGGTGTGGCCTCACCAATACCCCGTACAGTTGTAGCAGGATTTCTCTGCTTTTATACTCTATCCCCCTTGCAATAAAAGGTCAACATTCCATTTGCCTTCCTGATTACTTGCTGTACCTGCATACTCACTTTTTGTGTTCCATGCACAAGGACCCCCAGGTCCCCCTGTACTGCAGCACTTTGCAATTTTTCTCCATTTAAATCATAATTTGCTTTTCTATTTTTTCTGCCAAAGTGGATAACCTCACATTTTCCCACATTATACTCCATCTGCCAAATTTTTGTCCACCCACTTAAGTCTGTCTATATCCCTTTGCAGATTTTTTGTGTCCTCCTCACAATTTACTTTCCCACGCATCTTTGTATCATTAGCAAACCTGGCAATATTACACTCTGTCCCTTCATCCAAGTCATTAATATAGATTGTAAATAGTAGAGGATCCAGCACCGATCCCTGCAGCACCTCTCTAGTCACTGTTTGCCAACCGAAAAATGACCCACTTATCCCGACTCTCTGTTTTCTGTTCGTTAGCCAATCCTCTATCCATGCTAATATATTATCCCCAACCCCATGAACTTTTATCTTGTGCAGTAACCTTTTATGTGGCACCTTATCAAATGCCTTCTGGAAATCTAAATACACCACATCCACTGGTTCTCCCTTATCCACCCTGCTCGTTCCATATTCAAAGAACTCCAGCAAGTAGAGTAGGTGAAGTAGAGAGATTTAGGGAGGGAGGTCCAGAGAGCAGGACCAACATGGATGAAGGTTCTATCAACGGTGTGGAAAGGGAACAGAATTAACAATATGCTGGAGTCAAAAGAATGGACCTTTTGGGATATAGGGAGCATATGCAGATAGAGGTTGCAGAGATAGGGTGGGGTGAAGTTATGCATAGATGGGAATCAGGATATTGCATTAGATTAGGGACAGGAAGTCAGTGAAGGTCAGTGGAGAGGTACTGCTAGGTATCTATCATCAGAGCACATATAAAAGTTGATCCCATGCCTGTGGAGATGTCACCGAGTAGCAGTAGATAAGGAAAAGGAGGGGGCCAAGGATAGTTCCTTGGGGGACCCAAAAGGTGATTGTGTGTGAAGGGGGGGGGGGCGGTGCAGGGAGAAGTGCTGGATATTATGCTGACTACATTTAGATAGGCAAGAATCCATCATTTGTTTTGCTAGTCAAGTGTCAGCTTGGCTTAGTTGTTCATACTCTTGCCTGAGTCAGCAGCTTTTGGGTTCAAGACCCACTGTAGAACTTGAGCACATAATCTGAGCTGATACTCCAGCACAGTATTGAGACACTGTGGGTGATACCGTCCTTCGGATGAGCTGTTAAACCAAGGTTCTTTTGCCTGTTCCGGTGATTCAGTTGAAAATTATAGATGACATGACACTATTTGAAAAAGAGAGTTCTCCCACTTTCCTCATTATTCTTCCCTCAACCAAAACCACCGAAAGCAGATTAACTGGCTATTCACTTTAAAGCCTTTCGTGGGACTTTGCTGCATGGCTCCCATATTCGTTTGTAGCCCTGCCATAAATCATCAATAATGTTTGATCTCCATATTTTCTATAATTATATCATGAGCAGGCCCGTAGGGCCGAATGGTTTACACATACACATGCTCCTATTTCTTATGTAATGAGCACAAAATAAAGCATTTGCAAAAAGTAATAAAACTCATTTATAAATAATCTTTCATTTTAATAATGTGGAAAGGATCACCAATTTTGAAAGTGATTTTATAAGGATTGCACAATAGTCAGTGCCTTGGAGCTTGGATGGACAGGCTCAACTGCTACTCATTCAGGTCTTAATTAGAATCCAATGCCCAGCTGGAGCAAGGAGGCACCAAGCAAAGTCTACAGCATTTCCTAATTGAGAGCAGAGAGGTTCAAAAGGAACTGAGAGGGAGGGTCATATCGGGACTATCCCTGGCACGTAACTACTGAGCACTGTGGCAGCCTGGGAGTATGTAATGTGCCTGTTCCCTTGACTGCAGATATCAAGTTGGCAGCTGAAGAAAATAAATATTAGAAAACGAGAGGTGGGAGGAAGGGAAACATGCAGATACAAAGAAAGGTTAAAAGAAAGTGGAATTGCATGCAATGGGGTAAGCTTTTGAAAAGTATTACCTGTTTGTGACAAAACTGTAGACAAGACTGAACAGGCTGGGATTATGGACCCAATTTTGGCCATGACTTGCTCCAATTTTTCTGGAGTAAGTTGGCTTTTCTGGCGTAAGTCAAAAAAAAACATTTCCCTCAATAAACTTGCTCCAGAGTAACTTAATTAGGTACGACTTTTTTTAGTTTTACTTTCCCCAAAAGGGGGCGTTCCCAGACACTTGCGCCAGTTTTAGCTATTTATGCCATTTTGGCCAACTAACACACACACCAAAATCGACTTAGGTCAGCATACGTGGCCAGCTCTGAAAAACGTTGCGGGCAGTTAAGCAATCGGCGCAGGTAAGTATGTAAGGAACTGCACCCAAGCAACAAACATTACAAATAAAACTCCAAATAACTAAATAAAAATAAAGAATTGAGGTAAACAATTGATTAACAATTAAATATTTGAAGTAAATCCTACCTTGGGCTGGAGAAGGCAGCAGGCCGGCCTGTACGGGATGCCATTCGGCGTGGGATAAGAGCGACCGGCAAAGACGCATCGGGTAGCTCGGGGGGGGGGGTGGGGTGGGGGAAGGATTTGCTGGGATGCCCGAGAGCAGACGCAGCATCAGGAGGCTCGGGGGGGGGGGGGGGTGGTGGGAGAAGAGATTTTTTTATTAAGGCTCACACCTATTTCAAGCAGGAGCACTGGCAGTCCATTTCTAGGGCTGCTCAAAAATCGAATCGGATAGGGTTCTGGCAGCAAGCAGCCAGTATTTTTAAACTCAAACGGGGCTACACAGCGATGCACTTCAAAAATGGCCAAGTGGCAAGTTTCGGCACTACTGCGCATGTGCAATGCTGCCGGCACTCGTTTTGGTGCAGGCCCGTAGCTCCGCCCCCCACTGATACATCTGCACCGCACCAGGGCACTGGAGGCTCTGCAGAGCGGCCAGGATGGGGCCATTTTTTTTTTTCGGGGCAGTTTATAAGCGCACAAAGTTGGCGCACAATGGGTCAGTGCACCAAAAAAACGGCATGGCCAAAATTGGGCCCCACATCTCGAGAAAAGAGAAGGCTCAAGGGTGACCTGACAGAGGTCGTTAAGATAATGAAAGGGTTTGATGGGGTAGGTATGGAGAAAATTTTTTCACTTGTGTGGGAGATCAAAACTAGAGGCCAGAAGTAGAAGGTAGTCACTAATAAATCCAATAGGTAATTCAGCAGAAACTTCTTTACCCAAAGAGTGGTAAGAGTGTGGAACACGCTACGACAAGTAGTAGTTGAGGTAAATAGCACGATACATTTAAGGGGAAGCTAGATAAGCACAAGAAAGGAATAGGATATGCTGACAGGGTTAGATGAAGAGGGGTGGGAGGAGAGGGAGGAGGACTACGCAGGCATGGTCCAGTTGGGCCGAATGGCTCACTTCTGTTCTGTAGACAGATACTTCAAAATTTCACTATAGTGATGGTGGGGGAACAAGATCAGAAAGTGTCCTCACTGTTCACACTCACTACCTTTCACAAGAAAAGGTGATGACTGTGGTATGCTCTTGCAACCTCACCCTACCTTTTTCTGGTCATTAACCCGTTGGACTCATCCATATATCTATAATGAAGGAAAACAAATAAAACATAAAACTGCATCAAACAGTTCAACCATTAATTTTGGCAACATAATCGGGTCCAATAGACAACCATTCTGCTGTATTACAAGCAGCATCATCAATGCAGGATGCCTTTTACTGCAGGATGCCTTTTACTGACATTCAAAAATGTCTCAAAAATGATCCAATGCATTAATGTCTGTGCAAAGGAATTGGGAAATAACAATCATTTCTACACTTTTTTCTAGTTACCTGGTTTTACTAGAAACACATTAAGCATCAATCTGTGAACTCCAAATGCTGAAAATAATTTGAAATAATGGCAGACTATTTATAAAAGGTGAAGCTTTCCTTATTTTTTTCGAATGAATAAGAATTTCTGCCATCCCATGGATAAATGGTTATCTGGAATTCTGCCACTTTAACCTTTCATACTTCAAGTCAGGTTACCTTCTAGTGTGGTAACATTCACAAATTTTACCACTTTGCATGGAGTTCTGAATCCAGGTAATCTGTGCAACTTAAAAACAGTGCTGGTGCATCAGGTGGGAGAGGGCACCACCCACCCCACCCATTCTGATAAAATGCCTCTAATAAGTATTCATTGTTTTTATTTATCCTTCATCTGGTTTCTTAGCCATCCCCCAAGGTTTACACTTATTCCCTCAGCTTTGAATTTAACGAAGAGCATTTGTATGGAACTTTTTGTCAATAGCCTTTTGGAAGTCAAGTTACACACGATTATATGGGTATGTTTATTTGCACAAGTGGGTTGGACCAGGTTTCTGATTGGTCCTCTTGGAGGACAGGACACACCTAAACAGTTGGTCTGGAATGTGTAATTTGATCCAATCATCATCACAGGCATGCTTCAGATCTCACAGTGCTAACACTACTGTTTTCAAAGAGAACAGACAGTGCTCATACTACCAGGTTAGGAGCACTCACATTACCGGGTTCCGTTAGGAAGGGGTAATGCCATGGAGCGATTCCAACACGAGGATGAGAATTTTAAAATCAAGGTGTTAGTGGACCGGAACCATTGTAGGTCAATGAGCACAGGGGTGATGAGTAAATGGGACTTGTTGCATGTTAGGATACATGCAGCAGAGTTTTGGATAAGCTAAAGTTCACTGAGGGTGGAATATGGAAACTGACCAGGAGAGCACTGGAATAGTAGAGTCCAGCAGATAACACATAAATGTAATGTCATGCATGTTGGTAGGAGTAACACAGAATATGCTCTCAATTAAAAAGATTAATTTATTCATTCTCAGGATGAAGACAAGGCCAGCATTTATTACCCTTGAACCGGCGCAGTGTGAGGGGGGAGGAGGGGGTTGGGGGGCAGGAGGGGGGGAGAAAGAGAAAGAGAAAGGAGAGGGAGAACATGGCGCAGGTGTAAAGGGGGTAGGGTTGCAAGAACGTGATCTGGGTCGAAGATGTGGGGGGGGGGCGGAAGAGGAGAACTTGATTCATCTATCCATCTGGATAAAGTTCTTGCTCTTATCCCACCGCCTGCCCCACTGTTCTCTCCGTGCCCTCCCCTCCCAAGTTCCTGACCTCCTCCCCCCCCCCCCAACAAGCTCCTGACCACGGAAGAGGAGAACTTGATTCATCTATCCATCTGGATAAAGTTCTTGCTCTTATCCCACCCCCTGCCCCACTGTTCTCTCCGTGCCCTCCCCTCCCAAGTTCCTGACCTCCTCCCCCCCGCCCACAAGCTCCTGACCACCTTCACTGCACCCGAGCTCCTACATAAGAAATAGGAACAGGAGTAGGCCATCTAGCCCCTCGAGCCTGCTCTGCCATTCAACAAGATCATGGCTGATCCTGACCTTCTGGTGGGTGCTGGTGTAGAAAAAACACAAATGCGGTCCTCCTAACGGGGAATAGATAGGCGTTTCTGTGGCCGCAACCGAGACTCCAGGATGGTATGTTGCCTCCCTGGTGCAAGGGTCAAGGATGTCTCGGAGCGGGTGCAGGACATTCTAAAAAGGGAGGGAGAACAGCCAGTTGTCGTGGTGCACATTGGTACCAACGACATAGGTAAAAAAAAAAGGGATGAGGTCCTACGAAACGAATTTAAGGAGCTAGGAGCTAAATTAAAAAGTAGGACCTCAAAAGTAGTAATTTCAGGATTGCTACCAGTGCCACGTGCTAGTCAGAGTAGGAATCGCAGGATAGCGCAGATGAATACGTGGCTTGAGCAATGGTGCAGCAGGGAGGGATTCAAATTCCTGGGGCATTGGAACCGGTTCTGGGGGAGGTGGGACCAGTACAAACCGAACGGTCTGCACCTGGGCAGGACTGGAACCAATGTCCTAGGGGGAGTGCTTGCTAGTGCTGTTGGGGAGGAGTTAAACTAATAGGGCAGGGGGATGGGAACCAATGCAGGGAGACAGAGGGAAACAAAAAGGAGACAAAAGCAAGACAGAAAGGAGATGAGGAAAAGTGGAGGGCAGAGAAACCCAAGGCAAAGAACAAAAAGGGCCACTGTACAGCAAAATTCTAAAAGGACAAAGGGTGTTAAAAAAACAAGCCTGAAGGCTTTGTGTCTTAATGCAAGGAGTATCCATAATAAGGTGGATGAATTAACTGTGCAAATAGATGTTAACAAATATGATGTGATTGGGATTACAGAGACGTGGCTCCAGGATGATCAGGGCTGGGAACTCAACATCCAGGGGTATTCAACATTCAGGAAGGATAGAATAAAAGGAAAAGGAGGTGGGGTAGCATTGCTGGTTAAGGAGGAGATTAATGCAATAGTTAGGAAGGACATTAGCTTGGATGATGTGGAATATATATGAGTAGAGCTGCAGAACACCAAAGGGCAAAAAACGTTAGTGGGAGTTGTGTACAGACCTCCAAACAGTAGTAGTGATGTTGGGGAGGGCATCAAACAGGAAATTAGGGGTGCATGCAATAATGGGTGACTTTAATATGCACATAGATTGGGCTAACCAAACTGGAAGCAATACGGTGGAGGAGGATTTCCTGGAGTGCATAAGGGATGGTTTTCTAGACCAATATGTCGAGGAACCAACTAGGAGGGAGGCCATCTTAGACTGGGTGCATAAGGGATGGTTTTCTAGACCAATATGTCGAGGAACCAACTAGGAGGGAGGCCATCTTAGACTGGGTGTTGTGTAATGAGAGAGGATTAATTAGCAATCTCGTTGTGCGAGGCCCCTTGGGGAAGAGTGACCATAATATGGTGGAATTCTGCATTAGGATGGAGAATGAAACAGTTAATTCAGAGACCATGGTCCAGAACTTAAAGGCGGCTAACTTTGAAGGTATGAGGCGTGAATTGGCTAGGATAGATTGGCGAATGATACTTAAGGGGTTGACTGTGGATGGGCAATGGCAGACATTTAGAGACGCATGGATGAACTACAACAATTGTACATTCCTGTCTGGCGTAAAAATAAAAAAGGGAAGGTGGCTCAACCATGGCTATCAAGGGAAATCAGAGATAGTATTAAAGCCAAGGAAGTGGCATACAAATTGGCCAGAAATAGCAGCGAACCTAGGGACTGGGAGAAATTTAGAACTCAGCAGAGGAGGATAAAGGGTTTGATTAGGGCAGGGAAAATGGAGTATGAGAAGAAGCTTGCAGGGAACATTAAGACGGATTGCAAAAGTTTCTATAGATATGTAAAGAGAAAAAGGTTAGTAAAGACAAACGTAGGTCCCCTGCAGTCAGAATCAGGGGAAGTCATAACGGGGAACAAAGAAATGGCAGACCAATTGAACAAGGACTTTGGTTTGGTATTCACTAAGGAGGATATAAAAGGGGTCAGAGGGTCTAGTAAGGAGGAGGAACTGAGGGAAATCCTTATTAGTCGGGAAATTGTGTTAGGGAAATTGATGGGATTGAAGGCCGATAAATCCCCAGGGCCTGATGGACTGCATCCCAGAGTACTTAAGGAGGTGGCCTTGGAAATAGCAGATGCATTGACAGTCATTTTTCAACATTCCATTGACTCTGGATAAGTTCCTATCGAGTGTAGGGTGGCCAATGTAACCCCACTTTTTAAAAAAGGAGGGAGAGAAAACAGGGAATTATAGACCGGTCAGCCTGACCTCAGTAGTGGGTAAAATGATGGAATCAATTATTAAGGATGTCATAGCAGCGCATTTGGAAAGAGGTGACATGATAGGTCCAAGTCAGCATGGATTTGTGAAAGGGAAATCATGCTTGACAAATCTTCTGGAATTTTTTGAGGATGTTTCCAGTAGAGTGGACAAGGGAGAACCAGTTGATGTGGTATATTTGGACTTTCAGAAAGCTTTCGACAAGGTCCCACACAAGAGATTAATGTGCAAAGTTAAAGCACATGAGATTGGGGGTAGGGTGCTGACATGGATTGAGAACTGGTTGTCAGACAGGAAGCAAAGAGTAGGAGTAAATGTGTACTTTTCAGAAAGGCAGGCAGTGACTAGTGGGGTACCGCAAGGTTCTGTGCTGGGGCCCCAGCTGTTTACACTGTACATTAATGATTTAGACGAGGGGATTAAATGTAGTATCTCCAAATTTGCAGATGACACTAAGTTGGGTGGCAGTGTGAGCTGCGAGGAGGATGCTATGAGGCTGCAGAGTGACTTGGATAGGTTAGGTGAGTGGGCAAATGCATGGCAGATGGAGTATAAAGTGGATAAATGTGAGGTTATCCACTTTGGTGGTAAAAATAGAGAGACAGACTATTATCTGAATGGTGACAGATTAGGAAAAGGCGAGGTGCAACGAGACCTGGGTGTCATGGTACATCAGTCATTGAAGGTTGGCATGCAGGTACAGCAGGCGGTTAAGAAAGCAAATGGCATGTTAGCCTTCATAGCGAGGGGATTTGAGTACAGGGGCAGGGAGGTGTTACTACAGTTGTACAGGGCCTTGGTGAGGCCACACCTGGAGTATTGTGTACAATTTTGGTCTCCTAACTTGAGGAAGGGCATTCTTGCTATTGAGGGAGTGCAGCGAAAGTTCACCAGACTGATTCCCGGGATGGCGGGACTGACCTATTAAGAAAGACTGGATCAACTGGGCTTGTATTCATTGGAGTTCAGAAGAATGAGAGGGGACCTCATAGAAACGTTTAAAATTCTGACGGGTTTAGACAGGTTAGATGCAGGAAGAATGTTCCCAATGTTGGGGAAGTCCAGAACAAGGGGTCACAGTCTAAGAATAAGGGGTAAGCCATTTAGGACAGAGATGAGGAGAAACTTCTTCACCCAGAGAGTGGTGAACCTGTGGAATTCTCTACCACAGAAAGTTGTTGAGGCCAATTCACTAAATATATTCAAAAAGGAGTTAGATGAAGTCCTTACTACTAGGGGGATCAAGGGATATGGCGAGAAAGCAGGAATGGGGTACTGAAGTTGCATGTTCAGCCATGAACTTATTGAATGGCGGTGCAGGCTAGAAGGGCCGATTGGCCTACTCCTGCACCTATTTTCTATGTCTATGTTTCTATGTTTCTCCTGGGTATCAGTTTAGTGTCATGTTAAGAGGATTTTGTCAGGCACAGGTAGGTAGTGGGGGGTGGGGGTGTGGGAGAAGGAAGTAAGAGTGCTTGGTGTGGAGGTGGGGGGTTGGCAGGAGCAGCAAAATGCAACAGAACGGAGAAGGGGAAAGGTATGCATGCTTGGGGTAGGAATGGTGAGGTGAGTTAGCAGCAAGTATGGCAGCGAGAGGGGGAATGGGAGAGGTGACAGATGTCGCAAGGGAACAGGGAATGGTAAGGTAAGACTGCTCATAGCTGCACTAAGCAGTATAAGGGACTAATGTGCGGAGCAGGAGGGAGCACGTGCTTGGTGTGAGCAGGGGCAACAAGAGATGGTAGGAGGGAATGGGGAAGGCACAGTGTGGTTGGGGCAAGGAAAGCAAGAGGAGGAGGATCAATCTCTTCTCGCCACTAGATTCAAAAATGTATAGGGTTTTCCATTGTGGAAGCCCTGTTAATACTGATCTTTCTATGAGGAAAAGACCCTGTAAGGGGTACTCTATCTGCCAATGCTCAACTAAGAGCTAGTGAGTGAAATAAATTGTGTACGCAGCAGAAACTGTATTTTTGCACTGAGACACAAAAGAACCAGAGACTGGTTCAGGCATGGGGTCCTGAATGGTGGGTGGGGTGTGCAACAGTTGGTGATAATTGGAGATCCTTGATGGTGGCAGAGAATACTGTAGGTGGTGGGGTACAGGGTCCTAGATGATGGGAGAGAGCTGCAACAACCGGTAGCACCTCAGCATGGATGGCAGGAAGGGATGTAGCAAGTGATAGTGTGGGTCCAGGTGGTAGCAGTGGAGTTTTCCAAAATATCACAGGGAACTCCTAAAGGCAATCCCAACCCAACAGCCATGAAATGCAGGTTCCTGCTGTCATGGGAACCTGTTTTAAGTTTAAGTGCTTGAAAATCTAATAACTCATTTTTTAAAGCACTTGAGATACAAAGCCAGTTTCCAGCTGACTGCAGTAACTTAGCAGAGATGAAGAGGCTGAAATAGTGTCAGCCACAGGCTAGGCGGCGTGGTGAAAACACTATCACCTAACTTGTAGCCACGAGTTAAAATAACTCGCATACAGCACCACCTACCTTGGAGACAAGCTAGAACACTCAACTTAACTGAAATCAATAGGTAAGTTCAAACATGACAGAAAAGCCTGGCCAAATCATGACAGGAAAACTGTTACCAGAAATTTTAAATTTACAAGTGCATGTGTGCATATGGAAAATTTAGATAGATATACTCGTTAAAAAAATTAAGTAAAAATCATAATTTAATAAAAGCTTCCAAGATAATGTATGCTAAATAGCTAAAATAACTATTTCAGCTATATTCTATTTTCATTCATTTAAAAGTCTATGATTTCAACTGGAAGGCTCCAGGTTTAAAATACCATCAGCAGTTGACTATATTTAAACAAATGTTGCCCCCTGGGGACAACTATTTTAGATTTTCTTTTCTGCAAAATTGCTAGTTTAAGGTTGCCAACTCTGGTTGGACGTATTCCAGGAAGTTTCCTCCTGGAATAACCTCCTGCCTCGCTCCTGTCTTTGGTTGCTGACACGTCCATCCTTGTGGCAATTATCCGATAATGGTGGCTACAATACCCATAATCCTCTCTGCTCCAGAATCCACACAATGGGTGACTGGTGCTTTCTGTCACAAAAGTGTTATGTTTTAATTAACATAATTACATTTGATGTATAGCACGAATATGAATACTTTAATACATGGATACACTCATGTCCACACTGAAGCCATCTTTCATGCACTAGAACCGCTTAGCTGACATCTCAACAGTTACAATGATAGATGAACACTTGTGAAGGCAATCATGAATAAACAACCTTTTCTAGAATGACAGCACAGGTTTCCTTTAAAGAGCTGACATTGTTTTTGGAAGTTATAAGTGTCAATACCACCAGTAGTATACCCCCAAACAGAATTTAGAAAGCACTGTACTGATGAAGTAATATACCTGCAACTTTCTGATTCCCCACCTACACCCGCTTAATGCTGCACCACTAAAGGTGTCAACTAGATACATCAGTGAGCAATTCAACTGTGAAAGAGATCTGTTATTAGTAAATTATTACATGCGAATGGTAGCATAATGGTTATGTCATTGGACTAATGATCCTGAGTTCATATCCAACCAGCTGTGGAATTTAAATTTTTAATTAAATAAATCTGGAATAAAATGCTAGCACAGGTTGAGCGTCTGAAATCCGGAATGTTCTGGAATCCAGGCCGATCCATGGCGGGGTCATCCGGAATCTGGAGCAATGTTGTTAGCTCTTAATTGCCCTCTGAAATGACAGCTATATCAAACCGTAAGGAAAAACAAGACACACCGCCCGGCATCGACCTAGGCACTGGATTTGGACATGGCAATGGCACACCCAGTCCAGTCAACCCTGCAGAATCGCCCTGACTAACATCTGGGGACTTGTACCAAAATTAGGAGAGCTGTCCCACAGACTAATCAAGCTCACAGAATCATACCTTTCAGCCAATAACCCAGACTTCTACATCACTATCTCTGGATATGTCCTATCCCATGGCAGGATAGACCCACCAGAAGTGACACCACAGTGGTATACAGTTGGGAAGGAGTGGCCCTAGGAGTCCTCAACATCGACTCCGGATTCCATCAAGTCTCATGGGATCAGGTCAAACTTGGGCAAGGAAGTCTTCTGCCGATTACCACCTACCGCCCTTCCTCAGCTGATGAATCAGTACTCCTCCATGTTGAACACCACTTGGAAGATGCACTGAGGGTAGCAAGGGCGCAGAATGTACTCTGGGTGGGGGACTTCAATGTTCCATCACCAAGAGTGGCTCAGTAGCACCACTACTGACTGATCTGGAGGACATAACTGCCAGATTGGGACTAAAGCAGATGGAGAGAACCAACTCAAGGTAAAATCGTACTTGACCTCATCCTCACCAATCTACCAGTCGCAGATGCATCTGTCCATGACAGTATTGGTAGGAGTCTAAATACTGAGGGCACCTTTTATCATATTGTGTGGCACTATCACTGTGCTAAATGGGATAAATTCAGAACAGATCTAGCAGCTCAAAACTGAGCATTCACAAGCTGCTGTGGGCCACCAGAACTGTATACCACCACAATTTGTAACCGCAAGGCCCGACAAATCCCTCACTCTACCATTACCGTCAAGCCAATGGACCAACCCTAGTTCAACGAGGAGTGTAAGAGCATGCCAGGAGCAGCACCAGGCGTACCTAAAAATTAAGTGCCAACCTGGTAAAGCTGCTAAACAGTGGAAGTAGCATGCTATAGACAGAGCTAAGCAATCCCAGTGCCAGGCAATGACCATTTCCAACATTCATGAGATTACCATCGCTGAATGCCCCACCATTAATATCCTGGGGTCACCTGTGCCTACAAGAGCAGGTCAGAGGCTGGGTATTCTGCAGCGAGTGACTCACCTCCGAACTCCCCAAAGCCTTTTCACCATCTACAAGGCACAAGTCAGAAGTGTGATGAAACAATTCCACTTGCCTGGATGAGTGCAGCTCCAACACCTCAACACCATCCAGAACAAAGCAGTCCGCTTGATTGGCACCCCATCCACCACCGGCGCAGCGTGGCTGCAGTGTGTACTGTCTGCAAGTACCATCGGCAGCAACTCGCCAAGGCTTCTTCGACAGCACCTCCCAAACCCGCTACCTCTACTACCTAGAAGGACGAAGGCTGCAGGCGCATGGGAACACCATCATCTCCAAGTTACACACCATCTTGACTTGGAATTATATCACCGTTCTTTCATCGTCGCTGGATCAAAATCCTGGAACTTTCTCCCTAACAACACTGTGGGAGCACCTTTATCAAATGGACTGCAATGATTCAAGGCGGCGACTCACCTTCACCGTCTCAAGAGCAATTAAGGATGGGCAATAAATGGTGACTTTGCCAGCGGTGCCCACATCCCATGAATGAATGAATTACACTTTTACAGCTCAACTGTGACATTTCTACAGCAAATCCACCTATACAAATCCTCTACCCCCTCCCCAGAAAAAAAACTGTTCAAAGGCAACAATTCAATTGAAACTACAAAGGCTTTTAAGTAGAAGTGTTCGAGGCAATTCACGTTCCACTCAGTTGTCACTCTGCTATTACTTCACTGGTTAAATTTTGTTTCCTATCTGTAAACTGATCAGGAGATGTGGTTTTGGTGTGTTGAACTGGTCAGTGCTGGATTCAAAAAAATGAAAGGGGCCCTAATAAAAGTTACAGTTGTGTCTTTTAAGTTGATCAAAAACAACATACTACAACTCAGACCATTTTGTTCTTTCCTCCCCTCCCCCTGATTAAAATTTGTTACATTTTTAACTTTTTACAGTTCTGATGAAAGGTCATTGGCCTGAAACATTAAGTTTGTTTCTCTCTCCACAGATGCTACATGATCGGCTGAGTGTTTCCAGCATTTTCTGTTTTTATATTGACTGTTTATGTACTGGCATCAATGAATATGAAGGAAGCTGAACTTTTCTCAGCAGAATGACAATGGATTTTTTATTCAACCAGCTAATATAGCAGCAAGAAAGAACTTCTCTCTTCTCAGGAAGGAGATCTGTACATAAAGAATTTAAATATTTTTGAAAGGCGAAAAGATACTTTGATTAAAGCATGCCACCATGCCCTCCTTCCTTCCATTCAATAGTACTCCTCCCCCTTTATGGGTTTTAGCTGGAAGGATTCCAACCTTTTGAAGCTGGGGCTGGGTACATATCCCAATCAGAGTGGGCACATATGATCAGACAGAAATGCGATGAGGCCCAGCAGCGACGTGATTGGTGGTGACAGAATATCAGATTATAATGAGCTGAACAGCAATAGTCAATATTCCTTCATAAACGTGAATGACTCACAACAGCCAGTGAATTATGGCTGATCCTTGCAAAAGTGAAAGAAAACTTAAAACTCACCAGCGAGCTATTTCATAAGATAGTTACAGATGAGAACGGCCATCCAGCTCATTTTAGCTCAACCATCGAGACTCTACTGTTTCACCATAGCACTTAACACTTTCAGCCTCCATCTACACCATGGGACAAACAAATAGCAGGATTCCTGGTCCTTCCTAACTATCTCATTAAAATAATTGGTCCACATAAGCACAGCCCGATCTCTTCATTATTATATAAATCTCTATCACATTGCTCAAGTCTACACATCTCTAAAGAATACAGACCCAGCTTTTTAAACCCACCTGGGCAGCCAAAGTGTTTTAAACTGGGAATCAATATTGTGGCCCTTCTGTGCACCCTTTCCGAAGCCTTAATATTCCCCATGATGTGAGGGAATCAAAACTGAGTGTTCTAAAATAAGCCTTAACCAAGGGCTTGTACAAGAACAAAATAGTATGTTTTGTTTTGTAGTGAATTGTCCTGTGAATACAACCTCATACCTTGTTTGCTTTAGATAGAGCATTGGTCGTGAATCTTTAGAGTGATGCACTATAATGCCCAGATCTTTTTCTTTCATTTTTATTTCTTTATGCCTTTAATTCTATTCCTTGTAGGATGTATATATATTTAGCATTAGACCTGCATACACTGACTTTCTAAATTAAACGTTATTTACCAAACTTGGACCCATTCCCCAGCACATCAGAAGATGTGAAGGATAACAGAGTCTGGAGTGTTACCAACAAATAACAGAGGAATTAAGATGGTGGCATAAACTAATCAACACCTATACCAAACTGGCCAACATTCCAAAATGTATCTTTCTATACACTGTAAGGCTATAACTTTGTCATGCTGATTTTTTTGAAAAATACTAATTTGTTATTCCTACGCATCACCTTGATCTGTTTACAGATTTCCTCTTTCATTTCTCTTCCATAATTAGGAGATCTGCAGTAGACTACTTTACACCATGTATTCCCTCCTTCGCAAGTATTGCCACTCCTCCTTCTTTCTTACTTATTCCATCCCCCTAAAAATATTACAAGCTGATATGCTTATTTTCTCCGCCTGCTCAGTTTGTGGTATCGTTTGTGTTAATGCTGTTAAATCTGTATCTTCCTGTGACATAATTGCTTCTAATTCCCCAATTTATTTCCCACAATTTGAACACTGCAATACATGCAATGTATCTTTGTTTTGTTATTATTTAATACTACACCTTTCCAAGGGGATTTTAAATTTCTGTACTGGAGAATGGAAGTAAATTTAATTTTCAATAATGTTCATTCTGCATTGTGACTTAGTGTAGCTCCAGATTTTTTTTTTTAAAAACAGGAAAATAGGGATCGAAGAGAAAGCCGCAAAACGCAACTGGAAAACGAATACTGCTATTTGCTGTAGGAATGAGAACATTTTGCATTTCCTTACTCCTCAGAGATGAAAGTATATTTTACTGGAAAGTAAAATATGTTTAGTCCCAAGTATTTTCATCTCCTCTCCTTAAGGTAATGGCTCTTGCTAGGGTACAGATCCATGGGCACTAGCCTGACACCCCTTCAATGCTTCACCCGGGATGCTGCTCTTCATGCATGTGCCTAGACGGGATGTATCTGCAGGATATTACAACCATCAAAGGCATCACAGCCAAATTACCAGTTGTCGTTTTCTTTCCAACAGTAAATGGACACTTTGCAACAGTTGTCACTACATAGTAATCGAATGGGGATCGGGGCCGTCATCTCCACCCCGCGCCCCCACCCCTACAACTATCTCCCTAACACTGATCTGTTAACTCAAGTACAGACAGGAATCAAACCTATATGGCTTAGTGCATCACCAAATGGTGCTCTTACTTATTTGGCCATCAGGGGATCCGATAAAAGTATATTAAATTCATAATTCCCTATTGGTGCATGGAAAGGTAAAGGTAAAGGTGGTAAATAAACCTACTGTAAGTTTGGTTTTAAGATGCGTTGACTCACACATATCGACAAACCCGCATGGATCTTGTGTGTGTCAACCGTGGTTCAGTAGGTAGCACTCTCGCCTCTAAGTCAGAAGGTTGTGGGTTCAAGTCCCATTCCAGAGATTTGAGCACATAAACCTAAACTGACACTCCAGTTCGGTAGAGGGAATGCTGCACTGTCGGAGGAGCTGTCTTTCGGATGAAACTTTAAACCGAGGCCCCATCTGCTCTCTCAAGTGGATGTAAAAGATCCCATAGCACTATTTTGAAGAATCCCCAATGTCCTGGCCAATATTTATCCCTCAATCAACATCACTAAAACAGATTATCTATTCATTTTTCACTGCTGTTTGTGGGAGCATGCTGTGTGCAAATTGGCTGCCGTGTTTCCTGCATTACAACAGTGACTACATTTCAAAAAATACTTCTTTAGCTGTAAAGCGTTTTGGGATGTCCTGAGGTCGTGAAAGGCACTATATAAATGCAAGTAGTTGTTCTTTACAAATGACAACACAAAGGTTAATGTTCAGAGACCTTGTATATGGTCTAGTTTAGACTAATTCAGCACACCAAGGTGTGACTTTTGCTTTCTATTTTCTAAGGATAGGCAGTCCCTCGAAATCGAGGAAGACTTGCTTCCACTCTAAAAGTGAGTTCTCAGGTCCAATACAGGAATTACAGTCTCTGTCACAGGTGGGACAGATAGTCGAAGGAAAGGGTGAGTAGGGAGTCTGGTTTGCCGCATGCTCCTTCTGCTGCCTGCGCTTGTTTTCTGCAAGCTCTCGCTTATGGGTAAGGAGGGATAATTAAGCTTGTAACTACAGTAAATCTACACTGTTTTCCTGCTTTTGTTCACTTATCCCTACTGGTTAATAATTCTGTTTGGCAGTTTTTTTAGCTTAAGTTATGGTCAAGTGCAATATTTATTTTTCCGCTATCCAAAGTCAAAGAAGATCACAAGAGGGCATGTAATCTAATCATTAACCAAAATTCAGTAATGAAGACATTTTTGTCAATCCCTGGACTTGCTACAAATGAACTTGGATATTGGGCAGCTAAAGATCGAGAACATAGGGACCAAAGATTCAACCATGGTAGTGGTCTGAAACACTGAATCAGAAAAATATCTAGAATGAAAGCCAAAATATGTAACAAAATACTCCATATTGTATGTACTGCAAATGTAAACTATAGCTGGTACAGCCTGACTCTACGATTGGGAAATTAAAAGAATGAAATACTTTTGTTTATATAGTGCCTTTCAGGTCTCAAGAGGACCCAAAGTGCTTCACAGCAAATTAACTACTTTTGAGTCGTCAACAGTTGCAATGCAGGCAAACACGGAAGCCAAATCGCACAAAGCAAGGTTCCACAAACAGCAATTAGATAAATGACCAGTTATTCAGTTTGTGATTGGAATGGATGGCTAAATGTTGGCAGGATATTGGGAGATCTGCCTGCCCATCTTCAAATAGTGCTAGGGGATCTTTTATGTCCATCTGAGATTACAGGGCCTTGGTTAAACATCAGATCTGAAAGACGTTACCTTTGACAGTGCAGTACTCCTTCACTCTTTGAAGTGGGGCTTGAACACACGACCTTCTGATTCAGAGGCAAGATTGCTTTGGAAGAAGCTAGAATTCCAGAGAGTAAGAATACAGGTTGTCGGCATATAATGTCATTGCATGCTGTAATAAAGGAGAGCACTAAAATAGACTTATCTCATGCTAAAATCTATTATATATTAAAAATGGAGAGTGGTCTCAAGATCCCAACAGTCTGCATCTGTAGGTAGCATTGTAAACATGTTACTTAACAAATTGATTGTAATGGGGCAACATCTAGCATTACATGTATGACCCTCGGTAATGCAAAATCATTCCTTTCTGGGAAAAAGTCACATTGCCAGTCCCCCTGAATAATCATATGCGAATGTAACAAATCTACTAAAAATCACAATACAGTATAGTGAATCAGCAGGAAATATTCCCACCACTCTTGAATTTGGCATTAAATTGGCAGTCTAGCTACAAGAGTGGCTGATATAATGAAAGTAAAAATTTAAATTGGTTCTAGCTCTTTTGATGCTAGAGTTAAAAAGGACATTGGGGAGCGAAAAAAAGCATGCTTTAGATTATTAGCATAGAACCATGACTAATTTAATATAGGAATAAAAGCAGAACATGCATCTTAAAAATAATAGATAAGCAGTAGCAAAACAATAGCACAGTAGTTTACAGAATTTAGTTATATCTTCTCAAACACAAAATACTTTGCTAATGCTTTTATTAATATGGACTTGAGATAGCATCCCTCAACAAGAATGTTTTCTTATTCTCTTATGGAATCTAGAATCCTTCACTTAATTCTTTCAGAAGAACTGGTAA
Source organism: Pristiophorus japonicus (assembly GCF_044704955.1). Taxonomy (NCBI): domain Eukaryota; kingdom Metazoa; phylum Chordata; class Chondrichthyes; family Pristiophoridae; genus Pristiophorus; species Pristiophorus japonicus. The sequence continues at coordinate 61,197,966 of NC_091987.1, forward strand.
ACTCAAAGCTTGCTGCTGGAGTTATAGACTTTGACATTCGAGCAGGAACGGAAATAAGGCTGCTGATCATGTATATAAATGAGAGAGAGAGAGAGAGAGAGAGAGAGAGAGAGAGAGTTTGTAGTTCCAGGAACAATTCCCTGGAACGTCAGTAGTATCCACGAATGGGTGGTGGATCCAACTGACAGACTTTTGACTTCAAAGGATCATGCACAGAATAAAGCAAGTCACTGTGCCAAATGGTTCTTGAGTGAAGTACATCTATTGTTAATGGCTTTTGCAATCAAAAATAACCAATTTATTCAATTGAATAAGAAAGTAATTGATCTGGTCTGCATCAGCTCTATTTATTTCAAACCGAGTATTGGCTGTGGTAGTAACCAGAATTTGTAGTGATTGCCAGTTTCCTATGCATAGGTATTAAAATATCTAGACATTTGATTAAAATGGTGTTGGAAGCTCAATATTCATCTCATCTTACTGTTGCTCAAGATGGCCTGATGGGCCAAAAAAAAAACCCTAGAAAACTGAAATATAAATAAAGTTGTTTGCATCTAATTATGGTTGAACCTTTGTCATGGCAGTCTGGATTCCATGAGTTTAACGTGATCCCGGGAGTTTAGCATCCCAACAGCAGTCCTTCGTTCTGTTTGCAGAGCTAAAAATGAGTACAGTAAATATTGTTGGTGAAAGATGTTCACATCCAAAATATTGCAGGAGAAATGGCTGATCTTCCAGTCATTAGCAAAATGAATACAGATAGCACCAGGGAGTCTACATGGCTGACTGCGCCTCCTGCTTCCAAGAGCACCAAACTGAAGCGAGCAAAAATAAATTCTCTTGTAACAGACAAATATTAAATTTAATTAATGAAACAGCATCACTAATCCACTAATCTCAATTGGTAGATGTAGGAAGCGTTTTTTTTTCATAATTTGGAATAGTTTGCCAGGAACTCTTAGAACCATAGAATCATAGAAATTTACAGCACAGAAGGAGGCCATTCGGCCCTCAATATATTATTCTGAAAGAGGGTATAAATGCAACAATGTCAGCAAAAGTTATTGGGGCCGTAACTGCCCTACGCCCCAAACGGGGCACACCTTCCGAATGAAATGAGTATTCTCTGCCCCAGTACATGGGGCGGAGAGTGGAGCGAAATTGGGGGCTTTAAAAAACAAATTCTGTCGGGACAGGGTTTGGGGCGGAAGTCAGTTGGGAGCGGGACGGAAGGTGGGCTGTCAGCGCAACGCAGACGTGCCGCGTCATGCTGACGCGTCACAACATCTCGCCCCTTCAGTTAAAGGGGGGGGCTGCTGCAAGCTCTACACAAAGTTTAGTTGGGCCCACTGGGCCACCAAGGAGGGTTTCGGCTCGGCCAGTACCCAAGAGGGGGTGCTGGGCTGCCTCTTGGTGGCCCGGCCGAACACGTGGCCGCCATTGTCAGGCTGACTTCAGAGTCAGCCGACTATTAAAATAAAATGGCGGTCGCGGCAGTGCACCCTCCCCTTTAAGGGCAGACGTGCCGCCCAGCCACGAGCAGCTTCCCACCCGGGGAAAACTGTCGGGGGCACAGATCGGCAGCCGATCCACTCCCCATGGGGCGGAAAGCGGGTTGCCGCCGGTTGATAAGGGGTTGGAGCGTGGCCGACGGGACGGGAAAACGGGTGGGGCAGCAGCCTCTTTGAGGCGGTAACGGCTCTTAAAAAAAAAAGGGGGCAATTTCGGCCCCATTATCTGTTAAATATTTAAAAGAAAATATACAAAATGTAGCTGACTGAGGATTTAAATTTTTCCCGTTTGCTCACAACTAGCACAGACATCCATTATGCAATTAGCAGGAACTATAGCCAAGAACTGGTTTAAAAAAATATACTCTTCAAAATCTTAAAGCCAAGTTATTAAACATTATTTTGGTTAAAAATGTTAGTATTAAACACTGAATCTAGTCTGGAGCTGGAACTTTAGTTTGCACTGAGCAAAAAAAACTCAAAAGTGAGCTTCATTTAAAGCACACGCAAGACAGGATGCACACGATTGAGACGAGATAATAGCACATGTGTGACAAAGGGGATGCAGCTCCCAAGAACCTTAAATCCTAAGTCTCAAGTACCCCTCCATACCAGATCTATTAAACCACTTGGAAACGTTTAATACTTTTATGGAATTTTGTAAACCATGAGAACAGATATTCTCACCTAACCTCCTAAAATTAAAAAAATTAGCAGCAAGGAAACAGAATTGTGCAGATGCATCCAAGCATACATGCACAGGGTTCCTTTATGGCTGGCCTTACTGTGTGCAACCTAGACACATGAACAGCCTTCCACCTTTCACCCTCTAAACAAGCTCATCCAAAACTCTGCTGCCCGTATCCCAACTCTCACTAAGTCCTGTTCACTCATCAACCCTGTGCTCGCTGATCGACATTGGCTCCCATCCAGCAATGCCCATCCAGCAACGCCTAGATTTTAAAATTCTCATCCTCATCCATGGCCTTGCTCCCTCCCTATCTTGTAACCTCCTCCAGCCTTACAACCCTACAAGGTCTCTGTGCTACTCTGATTCTGGTATCTTACGCATACCCAATTTTCTTTGCTCCACCAGTGGCGGCCGTGCTTTCAGCTGCCAACGTCCTATTTTCTGGAATTCCTTCAATAAACCTCTCCATCTCGCTGACTCCTTCCGTTCCTTAAAACCTACCTCTTCGACCAAGCTTTTAGTTACCTATCCCAATATCTCTACGTAGCTTGGTGTCAAATTTTGGTTGATAACACTCCTGTGCTGCACCTTGGGATGTTTTACTACGTTAAGTGTGCTATATGAATGCAAGTTGTTATTGTTATAACTTTGACTTGGTGGTTGAATGTCACACTTCACAAATACTGATCTGAAATTGTATCTGAAAGTATAACTACAACTAGAGAGCTTTCTATATTTGCCACCATTACAGTGCAGATCTCAAAATTCCATAACCGTATAACTGATCCATTTCAGTAGGTCCATTCAAATGATCAAATAGCTTCTCCAAAGGAATTGAAAAAGGATGGAGTTTAAACACAGTAATTTTTTTTCTCAAAAAAATGCACAGTTGCTTCGACCAATCTATTAAGAGTTTTTTTGAGGATGTAACGAGCAAGGAAGATAAAGGGGAACCAATGGATTCAGTATATTTGGATTTTCAAAAGGCAATCAATAAGGTGCCATATGAAAAGTTGCTAACACAAGATAAAGGCTCATGGGGTTGGGGGTAATATACAGGTACAGCATCGAAAATCCAGGATTCCGGAATCCGTACTATTCCGGAATCCAGACACCAGGACGATCCTTGGTGGGGTCGTCCGTAATCCGGAAAATAGTCCATAATCTGGACACCTGCCTTGAGCCGCCGCCGACCTCGCCTCTGCGATGGGCTGCCACTGACCTCTTCCCCCGCCTTGGGCCGCCATCGACCTCTTCCCCCGCCTCGGGCTGCCGCCGACCTCTTCCCCCGCCGCCAACCTCTCCCCCAACTGCCTCAGGCCACCGCTGACCTCTTTCCCCGCCCCCACCGCCCCTCGGGTCGCCGCCGACCTCTTCCCCGACCACCCCTCACCCCGCTTCCCTACCTACCTACCTTGGCCCAGGTGTTTTCGGACTCGGGATGTCGGAAAGACGTTCCGAAGTCGGAAATACACAAACCTGGGCTTGGGCGTTTCCCGACATCAAAGACTTTCCGAAGTCCAGAAATATACAGAATCCAGAATGGCATCAGTCCCGAGGCTTTCGGATTCTTGACGCTGTACCTGTATGCGCATTGATAGAGGATTGGTTAAAGGACCGAAAACAGAGCGTAGGAATAAACGGGTCATTTTCAGGTTGGCAGGCTGTTATTGGATCAGTGCTGGGGCCTCAGCTATTTACAATCTATATTACTGACTATGATGAAGGGACCAAGTGTAATGTATTAAAGTTGCTGACAAAACAAAGCTAGATGGGAAAATAAGCTGTGAGGACACAATGAGTCTGCATAGGTATACAGACAGGTTAAGTACGTGGGCAAGAAGGTGGCAGATGGAGTATAATGTCGGGAAATGTGAGGTTATTCACTTTGGTAGGAAGAATAGAAAAACAGATTTTTTTTCCCAATGGTGAGAAACTATTAAATGTTGGTGTTCAGAGGGATTTGGGTGCCTTTGTTTTTTTTCATATATTGTACAGGAATCACAAAAAGCAGGTGCAGCAAGCACTTAGGAATGCAAATAGCATGTAGGCCTTTATAGCAAGGGGGTTGGAGTATAAGAGTAAGAAAGTCTTGCTACAACTGTACAGGGCTTTGGTGAGACCACACCTGGAGTACTGTGTACTGTTTTGATCTCCATACCGAAAGGAAGGATATACTTGGCTTAAAAGTTCATTAGATTGATTCCTTTGATGAGAGCGCTGTCCTATAAGGACAGATTAAGTAGAATGGGTCTATGCTCCCTGGAGTTAAGAAGAATGAGAGGTGATTGCATTGAAACACAAGATTGAGAGGACTTGACAAAATAAATGCTGACAGAATGGTTCCCCTGGCTGGAGTGTCTAGAACTGGGGGCATGGTCTCAGGACAGGGGGTCGCCCATTTATGACGGAGATGAGGAGAAATTTCTTCAGAGGGTTGTGAATCTTTGGAATTCTCTAGCCCAGCGGGCTGTGGATGCTCAGTCATTGAGTATATTCAAGGCTGAGATGAATAGATTTTTGGGCTCTAAGGGATATGGGGATTGGGCGGGAAATGGAGTGAAGATCAAAGATCAGCGATGATCTTGCTGAATGGCGGGGCAGACACAAAGGGCCTACTCCTGCTCCTATTTCTTATGTTCTTAACACACTTAATCCAATGCTTTAAAATCTTTTGCAGCAATTACCGGATTAACAGTACATTTTTATTTGGACATTAAGTATAATTTCACATGCTGCATTTCTAAAAATATGACCCAATTCTTCCTTTACTCAAAGCAACTAAGTGGCAAGTGGAATTATCGACACTGCAAATCTACTAAATACAGTAGTTCTGGTAAACTGAAACTGAAAGTACAGGTAGTAATTTGAAGCATCCACAGAAAGGTATTCAATTTGCTTGGAACATTACTGTTGGTTAATAGAAAATTAATTTCCTGTTGATTACAATCAAAGTCCATTCCAAAATTAAAGAGACAAAAAGTAATTGGAGGGAACAAAGGTTGAAAGAAACAGAAAAGTGATAGCAGCAGAAAAGGAAGTGCAAAGGCAGCAATATGTAAAGGACTGGAAAGGTAGTAAAATTCATCTGACCATGGTCTCTGAATTTTAGTGATCAGTGGAAGCTTCTCTTTACATTAAAATCACCTTTGCCAATTGTTATAGATTTAACTTTGGTTAACTCGTTTAACCAGCAAATCAAATATTCCTGAGTGTTCCTTCACATCTCTGAGCCCAATTAATTTATACTTCCAACATGTTTACTTTTCTCCAACAAGAACAGTTTCAGTTCCAAGTCTCCCCATCATTGCAGTATTTCTTCTCTGCACCTTTTCCAGTTCAACTATATCCTTCCTGTAATGAGGGTTCCAGAACTGCACACAATGGGCCCAAGTTTCCACATGATTCGCGCCTGATTTTTAGGAGCAACTGGTGGAGAACGGACTATTTTAGAAATCGCAATTCTCCACATTTTTTTTTCTGCAGTTCTAGTCAGGGAGAACAGTTCTAGTTTAGAACAGAATTTTTTCTTCAAAAGGGGGCGTGTCCGGCCACTGACGCCTGATTTGAAAGTTTCCACAGTGAAAATGTACTCCAAACTAAAGTAGAATGGAGCCAGTGAAGATTTTTGTAGAACTGAAAAAACCTGTTCTACACATTAAAAAATCAGGCGCAGGTTACAAATTAGGCGTCCAGAACGAGGTGGGGAGGAGGGAACTCATTAAATTCGACAATAAATCCTTATTTATACTTCTACAAATATTATACAAATAAATCCAACCTGAATAAACATTTATAAGCCAAGAAAAGATTAAATAAACCATCTTCCTACCTGTGTGAAAGTGCTTCAGCCAGGGAGAATTCTGCAGCCGTTCGTGGGGGAGAGAGAGAGAGAGAGAGAGAGAGAGAGAGAGAGAGAGGGGGGGGGGGGGGGCAAGGAGGGAGAGAGAGAGAGAGCGAGCGCGGGGGGGTAGAGAGAGAGCGGGGGGGGGGGGGGGAAGAGAGAGAGCGGGGGGGGGGGGGGGAAGAGAGAGAGCGGGGGGGGGAGAAGAGAGAGAGCGGGGGGGGGGGGGGGAAGAGAGAGAGCGGGGGGGGGGGAAAGAGAGAGCGGGGGGGTGGGGGGGAAGAGAGAGAGCGGGGGGGGGGGAAGAGAGAGAGCGGGGGGGGGGAAGAGAGAGAGCGGGGGGGGGGAAGGGAAGAGAGAGAGCGGGGGGGGGAAGGGAAGAGAGAGAGCGGGGGGGGGGAAGGGAAGAGAGAGAGCGGGGGGGGGGAAGGGAAGAGAGAGAGCGGGGGGGGGAAGGGAAGAGAGAGAGCGGGGGGGGAAGGGAAGAGAGAGAGCGGGGGGGGGAAGGGAAGAGAGAGAGCGGGGGGGGGAAGAGAGAGAGCGGGGGGGGGAAGAGAGAGAGCGGGGGGGGGAAGAGAGAGAGCGGGGGGGGGGAAGAGAGAGAGCGGGGGGGGGGAAGAGAGAGAGCGGGGGGGGGGAAGAGAGAGAGCGGGGGGGGGGGAAGAGAGAGAGCGGGGGGGGGGGAAGAGAGAGAGCGGGGGGGGGGGAAGAGAGAGAGCGGGGGGGGGGAAGAGAGAGAGCGGGGGGGGGAAGAGAGAGAGCGGGGGGGGGAAGAGAGAGAGCGGGGGGGGGAAGAGAGAGAGCGGGGGGGGGAAGAGAGAGAGCGGGGGGGGAAGAGAGAGAGCGGGGGGGGAAGAGAGAGAGCGGGGGGGGAAGAGAGAGAGCGGGGGGGGAAGAGAGAGAGCGGGGGGGGAAGAGAGAGAGCGGGGGGGGAAGAGAGAGAGCGGGGGGGGAAGAGAGAGAGCGGGGGGGGAAGAGAGAGAGCGGGGGGGGAAGAGAGAGAGCGGGGGGGGAAGAGAGAGAGCGGGGGGGGGAAGAGAGAGAGCGGGGGGGGGAAGAGAGAGAGCGGGGGGGGAAGAGAGAGAGCGGGGGGGGAAGAGAGAGAGCGGGGGGGGAAGAGAGAGAGCGGGGGGGGAAGAGAGAGAGCGGGGGGGGAAGAGAGAGAGCGGGGGGGGAAGAGAGAGAGCGGGGGGGGAAGAGAGAGAGCGGGGGGGGAAGAGAGAGAGCGGGGGGGGAAGAGAGAGAGCGGGGGGGGAAGAGAGAGAGCGGGGGGGAAAGAGAGAGAGCGGGGGGGAAGAGAGAGAGCGGGGGGGAAAGAGAGAGAGCGGGGGGGAAAGAGAGAGAGCGGGGGGGAAAGAGAGAGAGCGGGGGGGAAAGAGAGAGAGCGGGGGGAAAGAGAGAGAGCGGGGGGAAAGAGAGAGAGCGGGGGGAAAGAGAGAGAGCGGGGGGAAAGAGAGAGAGCGGGGGGAAAGAGAGAGAGCGGGGGGAAAGAGAGAGAGCGGGGGGGGGAAGAGAGAGAGCGGGGGGGGGAAGAGAGAGAGCGGGGGGGGGAAGAGAGAGAGCGGGGGGGGGGGAAGAGAGAGAGCGGGGGGGGGAAGAGAGAGAGCGGGGGGGGGGGAAGAGAGAGAGAGAGCGGGGGGGGGGGAAGAGAGAGAGAGAGCGGGGGGGGGGGGGGGGGGGGGGGGAGAGAGAGCGGGGGGGGGAGAGAGAGCGGGGGGGGGGGGAAGAGAGAGAGCGGGGGGGGGGGGGGGGGGGGGAAGAGAGAGAGCGGGGGGGGGGGGGAAGAGAGAGAGCGGGGGGGGAAGAGAGAGAGCGGGGGGGGGGGGGGGGGAGAGAGCGGGGGGGGGGGGGGGGAAGAGAGAGAGCGGGGGGGGGGGAGAGAGAGCGGGGGGGGGGGGGGGGGGGAGAGAGCGGGGGGGGGGGGGGGGAAGAGAGAGAGCGGGGGGGGGGGAGAGAGAGCGGGGGGGGGAGGAGAGAGAGCGGGGGGGGGAGGAGAGAGAGAGAGCGGGGGGGAGGGGAGAGAGAGGGGGAAGAGAGAGAGGGGGGGAGAAGAGAGAGAGAAGAGAGAGGGTACGGGGGAGAGAGAGGAGAGGGGGGGAAGAGAGAGGAGAGGGGGGGGCGGGTCGGGGAACAGGAGCACGGATCGGGTCGGGTCAGTCGGGGGGAGAGAGAGCCGGGGGGGGGGGGGAGGGAGAAGAGAGAGGGGAGAGAGGAGAGGGGGGAAGAGAGAGGAGAGGAGGGGGGGGGGGGGGGGGGCGGATCGGGTCGGGTCAGTCGGGGGGGGGGGGGGGGGGGGAGAGAGCGGGTGTCGGGGCGGGCGGCAGCGGGTGGGGAGGGGGGGTGTCTGGCCGGCGGGGGGAGCGGGTGGTGTCGGGTCTGGTCGGCAAGGGGGGGGGGGGGGGGGGGCAGGAGCTGGCCGTGGGAGGAGCCTTATTCACGCAGCCCCAGTGAGGCCATTCAGCCAGGGCTAGGGGCTGCGTGCTTCGGGCCCCTCCCACACAGTTCGGCGCCTGGAGCTACTGCACTTGCGTGCCGACTGTAGCGCGCATGTGCAGAGGTCCCGGCACTGTTTTCAGCGCCGGGGCCTAGCTCCGCCCCCCACCCCCACAGCTCGTGCTGGCTGCGCCGAGGGCCAGAGGACCTGTAAGTAGGTGGAGAATACCGAGGATTTTTTTAGGCGCCGTTTTGGAAACTTGGGCCCAATACTTCAGGTACACCTGAACAATGCTCTATACAGTGGCAAAAGATAACTTACTCTGCACCATACGCTTCCTTTTTTTAAAATGCAAACAAACACCCCATTTATTTCCGTAACAGCATTCAGACATTCACTTATCGGTCCTGAAGGATTTATGTACAATCATTCCCAAATCCCACTTCTGATTCGCCTGGGTCAGTATTTTCCTAATAACTCTATAATCACTATTTTATATCCCTAAGTGCATGACATTACATTTAATTAAACTGTTTTGTCAGCCCATCTTCCACAGTATTAAACTAACCCTGCTATTTTTGATTTCAACTTTGACATGAAATGAAGCTACCAATATCTTTAGATAATTTTGAAAACATTTAAGGGGAGGCTTAATGCGCATGGGGAGAAGGGAAAAAAGGGATACGGGGCAGGGTGGGATGAGGTAATTAGAGTGGGAGGTGGCTCGAATGGAATATAAATACTAGCATACATCAGTTGAACCCATGTGGAAAAGTACCAGTCCTAATACAGCCTTGTAGACTCGAGTCATCATATCCCTCCACCCAGAATACCTGTTATTTACAAAGACCCTGTGTTTCCTATTACAATCACAATTTGATTCATCTCAGCATACTGCTGTTAATTTGGTGCTTGTTAATTTTCCCAACTAGTTCTTCCCTTAGACTTTATCAAAAGCTTTACTCAAAACAAAGTAAGTCACATCTGCACTGTCGCCCATATCTACACCTCTTAGTTACATTATCAAAAAAATGCTCTGACATTATTCCTTTTTATAAATCCCTGCTGACACTTACCAATTAGTTTATATCTCCTAAATGTTCCACCAGTTTGTCCTGGTAATAGATTCTAGAATATTCCTTGTACTGATATGAAACTATTTGACTGTAGTTCCATGGTTCACCTCTAGTTCCTTTTTAAAATAAAAGCACTACATTTATTGTCCTCCAATATCATTTATCAAATAAATTCTTAAATATATCTGCCAGAAGTTTTGGCAGCACAACCATGAGTTCACCAAGAACTCTAGAATAATTCCAATAAGGCCCAGGTACTTTATTCACTTGGATCTTATTCAAATAAACTGTTTACAATATACATAGATGACTTGGAAGAGGGGACAGAGTGTAGTGTAACAAAATTTGCAGATGACACAAAGATTAGTGGGAAAGCGGGTTGTGTAGAGGGCACAGAGAGGCTGCAAAGAGATTTAGATAGGTTAAGCGAATGGGCTAAGGTTTGGCAGATGGAATACAATGTTGGAAAATGTGAGGTCATCCACCTTGGGGAAAAAAAAACAGTAGAAGGGATTATTATTTGAATGGGGAGAAATTACAACATGCTGCGGTGCAGAGGGACCTGGGGGTCCTTGTGCACGAATCTCAAAAAGTTAGTCTGCAGGTGCAGCAGGTAATCAGGAAGGCGAATGGAATGTTGGCCTTCATTGCGAGAGGGATGGAGTACAAAAGCAGGGAGGTCCTGCTGCAACTGTATAGAGTATTAGTGAGGCCGCATCTGGAGTACTGCGTGCAGTTTTGGTCACCTTACTTAAGGAAGGATATACTAGCTTTGGAGGGGGTACAAAGACGATTCACTAGGCTGATTCCGGAGATGAGAGGGTTACCTTATGATGATAGATTGAGCAGACTGGGTCTTTACTCCTTGGAGTTCAGAAGGATGAGGGGTGATCTTATAGAAACATTTAAAATAATGGAAGTGGTAGACAAGATCGAGGCAGAGAGGTTGTTTCCACTGGTCGGGGAGACTAGAACTAGGGGGCACAGCCTCAAAATACGGGGGAGCCAATTTAAAACCGAGTTGAGAAGGAATTTCTTCTCCCAGATGGTTGTTAATCTGTGGAATTCTCTGCCCAAGGAAGCAGTTGAGGCTAGCTCATTGAATGTATTCAAATCACAGATAGATAGATTTTTAACCTATAAGGGAATTAAGGGTTACGGGGAGCGGGCGGGTGAGTGGAGCTGAGTCCACGGCCAGATCAGCCATGATCTTGTTGAATGGTGGAGCAGGCTTGAGGGGCTAGATGGCCTACTCCTGTTCCTAATTCTTATGTTCTTATGTTCTTATGTACAACAATCAACTCTGCCGTAATAATAATTTTATTACATCCCTCATTTCGCCTATCTTAGAATACTCACTTTGTTACAACCCCGTACTGTCCTGTTCTCTTCTGAATATGGAAATAATGAACTCATTCAATTTTTCAGTTATGTCCACATCTTCATTAAGCTTAATTTTAAAAAATCAAGGTAATTCACAGATGGGCGTTAGAAATGGACTGCAGAAATTGGTGTCAAGCCACGAAGAGAGATTAGGAAATGTGGTCGAAGGATTGGTTGAAGAGATGCATTTTAAGAAGTTTCTTAATGGTGGAGAGTTTCAGAGGCAGAGATATTTAGGAAAAGAGCAGAATCAATGCAGTTTAAGGTTCTACCACTAATTCTGGGACGAGGGGAAAGAGGGAATGAGGAGAAGGCCAAAATCGGAGGATCCGAGAGTTTGAGAGAGGTTAAAGAGTTAGGAGCTTTTAGAATGGAATAAGGCCATAGAGTAATATGGAGACTAGGACAAGAACAATGATTTTGAAATGAATACATTGGGGAACAGCAAACCAGTGAAGGACAGTGAATGAGGCTTCATACAGGGCAGAGAAAGAGCAACATAATTTAGGATGAGGTAGACTTCATGGAGGGAGGAGAATGGGAGGCCAGCAATGAGAGCATAGAAATAGTCAAGTTTGGATGTTCCAAAAGGTGTGCATCACATTTTGGAATTTGACCATTTTGCCACAGAAAGGATTTGAAATAAAAGTTACATTTAAGGATTCTGTTTTGAAGCAAAGTGTATTTATACAAGCTTAAAAAAGGCAACAAAATGAAAGGTGGTTAAAATGGTAATGTGCTAGGCTTTGAAGTTTGTTCTCCCCATGACTGTAAACAATAAGCAATTTATTAGCTTGTCATATTATCATTTATATTAGATGATGCCTGGTCCTGGGTACTTAGCAGGATTTGTCTGGCATAAGTCCTCCTCTTGAGTTACGTACACAAGGAAATAAGAGACAGAAATGCATGCTTGTAGTTGGGTCCAGCTAAAGAAGATGTGGCAAGACCCTAAATTGTTGAACAAATGTCGCAGCCACATAGGATGCGGAGTTATACTGGTGATCAAAGCAACTCAAAGTGGTTAAAATCTAAAACTGAACGAAACAGATACAATGGCATTAGAAATTACAAAAAAGCAGGCAGAAATTGAAAATGTAAGACTAGCGCCACAAGAAAAAAATAAAATTTCAGTGAAAGGACAGAGAGCAGTTGAGAAAGCAAGAGCTACAACTAAAGAAGGGGCAAGAGTAACACAAAGAAAGAGGAGGAAAAAAATCAATGGCAATGTAAATTGCAGGGAGAGAGAGAGAACAGGAATTTGAGGGATAAAGCGCATCGCATTGCTCTTGAACTGGCAGAGAAGCATGCAACTGCAGAAAGTCTGGTAAGTGGGATTGTGAAACTTAGGACTCACCATTTTATTAAAGTCAACTTTTATTCCAAACTTTTAAAATGGGGATAATATTGATCATTCACCCAGGCATTTGAATTGTTAGCAGTTCCCATAAGTAGGACACAAATTAATGGGCCTCCTGATTAATGATGTCAGAGCAATAAAGTGCTTACAGCGTTTTCTCTCATCAGCCCTACTGATGGCATGGACTGACATTGTAAAGCATTTTTTTTTTAATCGGTTTATGATTTAAAGCCTTAAGCATACAGACAGAAATGTAAGAAATTTAGGAAGGCTGCATTTGGTACTTGTTTATTCAACTCAAAGACACTTGGTAGATGTGGCTGGACAGCAAAGACATGATGGTCTGTGTCATTTAATGTAAAGGGACAGATTTCTGGAAATAGTTCCAGACATTTAAAAATAGTTACTTGATCGGTACTGTAAAACACTCAAGCAGCTAGGTGCACATGTCATGAGTATTTTATGCCCTTATGAGCATAAGTGAGCCTTTGCATGGGTGGGAGACCAGATGTCTCATTGTACTAAGTGAGTCAGTGCACAGCTCGGAGAGCAGCCAAGCAGAAGTCAAAGATCTGAAGTTGTTGGGAGGTCATGTGTTTTAAATATGATGAGGCAGGCCAAAAGGCAAACTACTGCTGGTCACTTCAAAATCCTGCAACATAAACCAGAATACCACGTGAGCTTATAGGTGTCAATCGTGGCTCTGTGGTCGCTCTCTTGCCTCTGCCTCAGAAGGTCTGGGTTCAAACCCATTCCAGAAGACTTCTGCACATAACCTAGGCTGACATTTCAGTGCAATAATGAGGGGTGCTGCATTATCATAAGTGCAGTCTTTCGGATGAGTCTTGAACCAAGACTCCACTTACCCTCAGGTAGATGTAAAAGATCTCCTTGCACTATTTAACAAGAAGCAGAGGAGTTCTCCCAGAGTCCTGGCAAATATTCATCCCTCAACCAACATCAAAAAAGAGAGTTTCATCATTTATCTCACTGTTTGCTGTGTGCAAATTGGCTTTCATATTTCTTTACATTACAACAGCAACAATACTTACAAACTATATTATTGGCTGTGAAGCATATATAAATGCAATTTCTTTCTTTAATGCATCAGGTGCCTGACGTAGATAGGCTAACTTCGTACCTGCACCTGATCAAGGATGATGAGGGGTTTCGTACATGGCAGCCTGATGAATGATCAACGTTATGCAGAGGGCAGGGCTGCATACATTCGGGGACCATTCATGATCTGAAATGCCCAGAACCAAAGTTTGACTGGAATATAATGGTTACACACAAGTCACAAAAGTTCATTCATGCCATTTGATGCCAAGGAGAGTTATAAACAGACAGCTCAGGGAAGAACACAATAAGAAAACATAGCCCAGGGTCACCCTTACTGGCTACTACACTGCTCAAGTCGCTAACCAATAATCTGTTTTTTGGAGATGCTGGTTGAGGGACAAATGTTGACCAGGAGTAAAGAGTGAGGGTGAAAGAGAAAGAGAGACAGAGAAAGGGGGCCAAAGAGAGAAAAAAGAAAAGAAAAGAAAAAAAAAGGACAGAAAAGGCCAGAGGCAATAAGAAAAAACAAAATGATAAAGAATAGAAAGAGAAAGAGAGAGAGAGAGAGAAAGAAGACAACATTTATTTAGCACCTTTAACATAGTAAAATGATCCAATGTGTTCCACAGCAGTGCAGTCAACCAAAAATCAATGCTGAGTCAAGGGAGGTATTAAGAGGGGTGACTAAAAGCTGGGTCAAAGAAGTGGGTTTTAAGGAGGAAAGGGAGGTGCAGACAGGTTCAGGGAGGGAATTCCAGAGCTTAGGGCCTAGACGGCTGAAGGTACAGTTGGCAATGTGGGGGGTGAAAGATAGGGTAAGGTAGCATAGTGGTTATGTCACTGGACTAGTAATCTAAAGACCTGGAGACAAGAGTTCAAATCCTACCACGGCAGCTGGGGAAATTAAATTAATCTGGAATGAAAAGCTAGTATCAGTAATGGTGATTGTGATTAAAACCCTTCTGGTTCACTAATTCTTTTAGGGAATGAAATCTGCTGTCCTTACTCAGTCTAGCCTACATGTGACTCCAGACCCACAGCAATGTGGTTGACTCTTAAGTCTCTGAAATGGCAGCTCACCACCTTTCTCTAGGGCAATTCGGGATGGCCAATATATGCTGGCCTTGCCGGCGGCGCCCACATCCCATGAACGAATAAATAAAAAACACATTTCAGGATGCACAAGAAGTTTCTGATGTCTGTGGTCCCAAGACTAGCAGACTGGTATTTAGGGTTAGCAAGGTAAAGTGTGTATTATTATGGTTAGTTACAGATATGTTAGACTCAATGCAAATAATGTGTAACCTGACCTCGGAACAGATTCTGTATGGTCTGCAATATTTGCAAGCTTTTTGTTTTAGAATTTAAACTATGGAGCTCAATATAAAATGGATTCTTTTACTAGCTCTCAATCTTTATCTCTAACAACATCATATCTTATGCATATATTAGCAGTCCCAGTGGAATTCCCCAGAGACACTCCTTCCTACATTTTGCCATGCCGAGAAACTATTAACTCCTACCTGGTTTTCTGATTTGTAGCTATCTTTCGATACATTCTGCTAACTGGTCGCTGACTCTACATATCCTGACAGTTTCTCTTAAATGGCACCTCATCAAAGGCCTTCTGAAAGTCCACGTATACAACATTGCCCCAGTCTACTGTTTATTACTTCTTCAAAACTTCAGTAAGTTTGATTAAATGCGATACCTTATTTTAAAAATCCATGATCAGTCACACTGCTAATTTTGGATTAATCTTTTGAATTTATTTCATTGCAGTTCAGGTCTATACATGCCTTCAAAATCCTTTCAAAACCTTAGGTTGAGTGGCAAAATTGAGGGATGACTCAAGAGTATTAAAGCACAAAGTGCTGGATTTTACCACCTTTGGCGGGTCCATGGCAGGTGACGTCAGTGGCGGGTCCTGGCCTTGCTGCCAGCTCCAGCCCACTGTCCAAAATGATTTTCCCCTAATTGGACTTGTTAAGCCCGCCCAGCGAGTTTCCTGGCCAATTGAAGGAAGCGCACCTGATGGCGTCATTTCATGACACGTCATCAGACGTTTCCTTAAAGGGGCCAAGTGCAAATTAATTGTGACATTGGTGCAGTCAGTGTTCTACAGCATTAAGGTACTGCAAACACTGACAAGCAGTACACAGAAGTGCACGGCTGCACCCAGTCTCCCAGGACTCCTTCCATATACTTTTGGAGGGAGTCACAGCACGTAGATAGGTTCTCTTATCTTCCAATGGGTGGAAGAGACCTCCCCAGATGATCAATGCAGCCTGGTTTCACATTGCACAGGAGGACACAAGCAAGGATGCCATCAGGAGGACCAGGCTGCAGTGGCACGAACCTTCCAATGATCTTAGTAGAACTTATAAGATAATGTGGGGGCTCAACATGGTGGATGCAGAAGATATTTCCACTCATAGGGGGAAACTAAAACTAGGGGACATAGTCTTAGAATAAGGGGCTGCCCATTTAAAACTGAGATGAGGAGACATTTCTTCTCTAAGAGGGTTGTAAATCTAAGGAATTCTCTGCCCCAGAGAGCTGTGGAGGCTGGGTCATTGAATATATTTAAGGTGGAGATAGACAGATTTTTGAGCGATAAGGGAGTAAAGGGTTATGGGGAGCGGGCAGGGGAGTGGAGCTGAGTCCATGATCAGATCAGCCATGATATTATTGAATGGCAGAGCAGGCTCGAGGGGCCATTGGCCTACTCCTGTTCCTATTTCTTATGTTCTTACATTCTTACCACAAAATGTTACTGCAAAGTCACACTCAACCTCATCCTGCTGTGCCACTCATCACATCTCCATCACTCTGCCTTCCTTACCCCTGCACATCCTTACTCACACCAACTTACCTTGCGCCTACACCTATCCCTCTCTATCTACATTATCACTTCCCCATCTTACTAGCCACACCTCTCACACATCGTAGTCCAATCATACCAACTACCAACACACAAGGGTAGCCACTTGGGTATTTTAGCTAATGTTCATGTGAAGTTTCAGTTAATGTGCTGTCAAACATTGAAATCTTTATTTTCAACACTTTGCATTCTTGGACAGATTTTTGTGAACCTTTGGAAGTGGCTTAGTGAGTTGCAGTGAATGGTGAGACAGAACGGTACCCCACCCCCCCCCACCCCCCAATGCTGATGAGCGTGGATGGAATGGCTTATACATTGTAGTGACGCTTTATGGTGCTGGTGTAGGGTGGTGCCAACCTGGCGCATCATGTGGCAGCCAGGGTGTACAGTAAAAAGTGAAGTAAATCCTGCCATGGTGAGGCCATCCCAAGCAGCAATGTGGTTAGGTGCTGATGCCCTGTGTAGCATCAGTTGATTGCAGAGAAGGTTGGTGCTGCTGGTGTGCCTGGTTCTGGGGCTGATCGTGGTGGGATTCTTAGGACCATGGTGAGACAGTATAAACCGTACCCATTCTGATGTAATAGATGGCAGGTGAACTTGAGATGACAGAAGCAATGTGTCAATGGTGAAAGAGGTTGTTCCAATGAGGTGCCACTGGATAGAGAGTTTGCTCCAAATGCTTGCAACCTGCATAAAGCTCAATCTGTCTTTCAAATTCAGTAAGCAACAGCTTCAGAGCTTGGAAAGGAAACTGCTGTGAGACAGGAACTTTTACAGCACATTTCCAGCTGTCAAGTAAAGAGATGAATTCATGGCCATTCACTACCTGTCCTACTTACCCAACATGATCCCCGAGCAGCGAGCATCCCGTGGGTGACCTGATAAACTCTGAAGGCAAGCTGAAAACAGTTCTTAAGCTTCTGTTGACAAAGTCATAATGACCTGACTTGCCTCCCCGCGTGTCGTGTTAGCTCAGCAGCTGACAGACCCAACATTTGGGAAAAGCATGGGTGGCGGGTTCTCAAACCACTGTCAAAAAAACTTTTCCCACCCGACCCGCCACCGATTGCACCCGCTGACCTCCTCCTCCTCACCACCCCCCCCCCCCCAGAAAATTCTGCCCAAAGTTGGAGCAGCACAGGGATACAGGGTTAATCATTTCCCCATTATGCTGTGTTTCCAATTTCAGTTGTGTTGTTGTAAAGAGGCAGCGAGTGAATGTAAAGTGCTTCCCCGTGGGCCATTTAAGAGATCAATGCATCATGGATCTGCTAGCCGTCACCTCAATGGCAGCAAAAATGAAGGTTCGGGACCATGTTACAATGCTTTTTACTTTTACATACCAAGGAAATCTCACACTGCAAAAACAGCCTTGTTCTGGCCTCCATGAAGGCCCGTCACAGAGAATAGTGGATAAGCTCAGGAAGATCACATCATAAAATATTATAATAGCATACAGCAGACAAGTCAAGGAATTTTACATGTCCATCCTGTGCGATAGTGTGTTTGCGCCACAATGTTGTTTCATGTCCCACAATAAATATCTTGACAGTGAACCAGTTCAGTACATTTCTGACAGCTGATTGGGAGACCCCAAAAAAACTGCACCTCTGTTGCCATCGGCTATGTGGAAGTCAGCTAGTTTACACTTGCAAGTACTGTTGACAGTAACAGACCTGCATGTCTGCAATTAACAACAATCTAGTAAAGCATTAGCACTTCCTCAGCCATAGTGGATGACTTGCCAAGATCTTTACAGGGGAAAAACTAAAAGATGGGAGGGGATAAAGGGGAGATTTTATAGCCAAATAAAAAAAGCTACAACTGTAAAATGCAATTACTAATTGCAAAATCAGTGTTTGAAAATAGTATTTCAATTATCTAAACACTGCAAATGTCAGCTTAGCGCAGTTGGTAGTGCTTTCACTAGAGACAGAAGGTTGTGAGTTCAAACCCCACATGACTTTAGTACATAATCTAGGCGGAGATTCCAGTATACAGCTGCAGCCTCGAGAATCCACAACCCTCAGGATCGAGGCCATTCTGGATTCCCGGCTTTCGATTGTCTTTCTAATCCAGAAACATCTGAGCCCAGGTTCGGGTGTTTCCGGATTTCGGAATGTCAGAAAGGGGCAGGGGGCCTCACCGAGGAGCTGTTCGGGCCGGACTGCCCCGTTGAGTAGGTCGTCGGGCAGGGTCCCGCCGCGGTGATGGTGTTCGGACCCGTCAAGTAGGTTGCCGGGCAGGCCCCGCCGCCAAGTACGCGTCCGGGCCCCACTACCGAGGAGGCCCCAAGGTAAGGGCAGTGGCAGCAGGCGAACAAGGCAAGGCAGAGCCCAGAGGTCAACAGCGTTGGATTCCAGAATATTTTACGGATTCCGGACGACCCCGCCACTGATCGTCCCGGAGTCTGGATTTTCGATGCTGCACCTGTAGTATGCATTATTAGAGGCATCGTCCATTAAATGGTTAAACCAAGATGCCATCTACATATTCAGCAAATGAATGTTGAAAATCCATTGCATTATTCAAAAGCTGCGTAGGGAGCTCTTCTTGTGTCCTATCCTCAACTCACACCAAGGAACAGATTGACGGGTCTTTTATCTCACTGTTGATCGTGAGATTTCTTGGTGCCTTTGCCTCCGCCTCCATGCATGTCAAAGTAATTCATTGCATGTGAGCACTTTGAGTGGTTTCCAAGAGACGTGACAAGCCCACCACATAAAAGCAAGCCTTTTTCTATTAGTTCTGTTGCTCTTCTCTGTACCATCTTCAGTGCGTTTCTTTTGTAAGTCAGTCCCCAAATAAGAATCATGTGGCAACAATCAGCCTATTATGTTCAGCATGAAGAGTTCTCGTCTACTGTTTGAGCCACATAATTTGGAAAAGTTGGAATTAAATTGAAAGAAAGTGATGTCTTCCATCAAACAGTTGCAGAAATTCAGAACACTGTAATAACGGGATTCCACCTTTATTAGACCACAAATCTGATGAACAGTTTGAGCGCAGACCAGTATTTGTAATTTCTCAGTACAGTATTGCCAGTCATCCTGCATAAAACCTTACCACTAGTACTTGTAAGGTCATCACCACAGGCAGTCCCTCAAAATCGAGGAAGACTTGCTTCCACTCAAAGTGAGTTCTCAGGTGACTGAACAGTCCAATACAGGAATTACAGTCTCTGTCGCAGGTGGGACACATGGAGTCATTGAAGGAAAGGGTGGGTGGGGAGTCTGGTTTGCTGCACGCTCCTTCCACTGCCTGCGCTTGTTTTCTGCATTCTCTCAGCGACGAGACTCGAGGTGCTCAGCGCCCCCCTGGATGCTCTTCCTCCACTTAGGGTGGTCTTTGGCCAGGGACTCCCAGGTGTCGGTGGGGATGTTGCACTTTATCGAGGTGACTTTGAGGGTGTCCTTGAAACATTTCCTCTGTCCACCTGGGGCTCGCTTGCCGTGTAGGAGTTCAGAGTAGAGCGTTCGCTTTGGGAGTCTTGTGTTGGGCATGCGAACAATGTGGCCCGTCCAACGGAGCTGGGTAGACACATTACGGCCCCTATTTTCTACTTGCTGAATTTTTGGCACCCGCACATGTTAACATACGATTTTTTTGTGTACGTTCGCGCCAGAAAAAACAAATCCGGAATTTCGCAAAAGTATTTGAATTTGGACTGGGAGGCAGAGCTTCAATCTGCACTAAAAACTCTGGGCTTATGCAAAAAACTGAAGTTGCCGGGGCAACCAGAGATGCTGAAGCAAGCTGAAGCCCGCTACCCCGAAAGAACTGCTATCTCACTGCTGTTGAAATGGACACAAAAGACACCCCCCCCCCCACCGCTGGACCCGCAGCCACTGCTCTTTCCCTCTCTTCCTCCACCCCCCCCCGGGCTGGTCCCGCTGCCACCGCCCTGCGCTCTTCCCTCCCTCCCGCCCCCGCTTCTCCTTACCCTCCCCTCCTGCTGGTCCCACTGCAATCTCGGGCCGAATGGCCCACCCACTCCCGAACTTCAACTCGCAGGGGGAACGGGAGGCCATTCGGCCCAGGATTGCAGCGGGTCCAGCATGGGGTGGGGGGAGCAGTCCTTTCGGCCCAGAAACCTTCCCTTGCTCCAAGAGTTCTGTGTGAAAATAAAAGTATTTTATTTTGTATTTTTATTGCCTCGCTCCAGTCTCGTGCACTGCACCAATTCCTTAACTTCACAGATGTTTGTTTTTTTGCGGTGCTTTTGGTCAATGAAAAAAATCGTGGACGGCCAAAATCGATTGTGCAAAAAAACAGCGCCCGATCTCATTTTGACTCGCGTTAGCGCCAAGAAATGCTATGGTAAAAAAAAAACTGGTACACAGTCGGCGCCGGCGTCCAAACATTGGTGAAAGTTGGAAAGGGAGTATTTCACGCCAAAAAACGTTTAGACATGAAAAAACAGCACACAATCGTGGCGAAAATAGGGGCCTACATCTTTAAATGTTTCCATTATTGATATAAAAATGTAAACATACACACAGATATCCTAACAGGAGACCTCATAGAATGCACAGGTAACAAAATAAGAGACAATGTCAAATTTGTACATTTATAGAAGTAATTTGAAACATTTAACACCCATTTTAGTTCTTGATCCAGTTTACTAAACAGAGCTCCTGCTGGAAAATAGATGTCACCATCATAGGCAGTCCCTCAAAATTGAGGAAGACTTGCTTCCAGTCTAAAAGTGAGTTCTCAGGTGATTGTACAGTCCAATACAGGAATTACAGTCTGTGTCACAGGTGGACAGAGTGGTTGAAGGAAAGGGTGGGTGGGGAGTCTGGTTTGCTGCACGCTCCTTCCGCTGCCTGCGCTTGTTTTCTGCATGCCCTCAGCAACGAGACTCGAGGGGTTCAACGCCCTCCCGGATGTTCTTCCTCCACTTAGGGCGGTCTTTGGCCAGGGATTCCCAGGTGTCAGTGGGGATGTTGCACTTTATCAAGGACGCTTTGAGGGTGTCCTTGAAACGTTTCCTCTGCTCACGTGAGGCTCGCTTGCCGTGCAGGAGTTCCGAGTCGAGTGCTTGATTTGGGAGTCTTGTGTCGGGTATGCGGACCATGTGGCCCGCCCAACGGAGCTGGTTGAGTGTGGTCAGTGCTGCGATGCTGGCCTGGTCGATAACACGGACGTTGGTGCGTCTATCCTCCTAGGGGATTTGCAGGATCTTGCGGCGACATCGTTGGTGGTATTTCTCCAACGATTTGAGGTGTCTACTGCATATGGTCCACGTCTCAGCCATACAGGAGGGCGGGCATCAGTACAGCCCTGCAGACCATAAGCTTGGTGCTAGATTTGAGGGCCTGATATTCGAACACTCGTCCTCAGGCGACCGAAGGCTGCACTAGTGCACTGGAGGCATGTTGGACCTCGTCGTCGATGTCTGCCCTTGCTGATAGTAGGCTCCCGAGATATGGAATGTGGTCCACATTGTCCAAGGCCGCACCGTGGATTTTGATGACCGGGGGGGCACTGCTGTGTGGCGGGGTCAGATTGGCTCAACAAGCCCCCGCTGGAGTGGAACTAAACTATAGAACCAGTGGGAACCTGTTCAACCTTCGTCCCCTCCAGGCTAGATCCAAGACAGTCCCATCCTCTGTCGTCGAACTACAGTACGCAAACGACACTTGCATCTGTGCACATTTAGTGGCTGAACTCCAAGCCATCGAGGCATACGAAAGCATGGGCCTTACACTAAACATCCGTAAGACAAAGGTCCTCCACCAACCTGACCCCCACCACACAGCACTGCCTCCCGGTCATACAGAAAGGTAGAAAGGTGATGACAGGACCAGTATCAACTGTGATGCTCTCTGTGATCAAATAGTCTGCCATTCTGCTATGGAGACACTTGCATCCAATTTCGCACACGAAGAATATGGGAGGGGGTGGAACCTTCAAGAAATTTGTAAAAACATACCTTTCTTCAGTTTGCATGTTGTTGATCACCCATCCGACTGGATTAAACCATCGTAATGGATAATTTTTCTGTTTATACATCACATCAAAAATGGTTAATGGACTAGAGTTAATTCATGTTGAGCAAACTTCCTTGCAGCACAATATTCATAAGTTGTGAAACATATTCATATGTACTTTAAATTGTAATGCATGAACTCAAATATTAACATTTATTACTTTGAGCACCTGGTGGATAAAATAAATAGGCATGGAAAATTACAACAGGGAGTGAAGTGTGCCTATTGACTTAAATTGCCCATTAAAAAAATGATTTTTGATTACCTCATGTGCCATTCATGGAGAATAAATAAATCTCAATCCATTATCTTGTTAAGCAACAAAAATTCTCAGTGACAATTTGTCTGCTTAAAAAATATTACCAATGCATAAGCAACAACCAGAAAAGCAATCAAATGACTAAAAAATGTTTCTGTCTCACCTCGTTTGAGCACGGGGCAAGTCAACTAACACTACCAGGTTCCCTTCAGATTCGCTTCTGGCAAGTTCTATCATATTCATAGAGTGAACATACCACCTAATTTTATGTCCAATATACAGCATCTTGCATTTGTTCATATTTTGCAACGCTATCATGAAACTCAAGAATTGCACTACTAGTTTGTTGCTGCATCTTTTTACTTTCACACAACATTTTACTTGTAAATAAGTCTATTTGTATTCACTGGAACAAAACACTCTTGACAATGTGGTATTTGCCACCTTGCAGACTGTAGAAAGACACAGTATCCTGTTCTAATGACAAGGGGTGATGTATTGTTACATTCCCTCGGTTACAATATGGTAAAATAGATATAGGACCATGCAAATGGATTCTGGGACGCCAGGGATGCAGGTTTTGCTTACAGGGGTGGCAAGAGTCACTGAACCAGAGAATATCTGTAGCAGACCCGAAAGGGCATTAATAACCTACTTAGGTTTTTATGACAATCTGACAGCTTCACAGTCACTTTTCTTGATAACTTTTTAGATATTTTTAAAAACTGAATTTACATTTCAAACAGCCTTGGTGGGGTTTGAACTCACATTCGCTAGATTTTTAGACCAAGCCTCTGGATCACTACTCCAGTAACAACCACTGCGCTACCATTCCCTTTTCATCGTTTACTTATTAGAAATCACAACAGTACAATGTAGAGTTCATTGATTTTGTTTTAAATTTTGTTGCAAATGTAGTAGCTACTGCAATGAATTAAGCTTCTGGTTTTGTTTGGGTATATTAGATCAGTTGCTGATGGTGTTGAACTGATTAAGATTTCCAGGGATTATGAGGTATGGTCAAGCTTAATGAATAGTGTCGAACTAGCTACAATAGAGACTGAACGAGATCTGGGAGTGATTGGTGACTCAACACTGACTAAGTAATTACACAGCAGCAAGTAACAAAAACTGAATTCTGAACTATATTGCCAAATCAAAACATTACAAATTTGAGGCAATCACGTTGAAGCTGTATATTGCTCTGGACAGATAAGAACATAATAACATAAGACTAAGGAACAGGAATAGGCCATCTAGCCCCTCGAGCCTGCTCCGCCATTCAACAAGATCATGGCTGATCTGGTTTTGGACTCAGCTCCACATACCCGCCCGCTCCCCATAACCCTTAATTCCCTTATTGGTTAAAAATCTATCTATCTGTGACTTGAATACATTCAATGAGCTAGCCTCAACTGCTTCCTTGGACAGAGAATTCCACAGATTCACAACCCTCTGGGAGAAGAAATTCCTTTTCAACTCGGTTTTAAATTGGCTCCCCCGTATTTTGAGGCTGTGCCCCTAGTTCTAGTCTCCCCGACCAGTGGGGAAACAACCTCTCTGCCTCCGTCTTGTCTATCCCTTTCATGATTTTAAATGTTTCTATAAGATCACCCCTCATCCTTCTGAACTCCAACGAGTAAAGACCCAGTCTACTCAATCTATCATCATAAGGTAACCCCCTCATCTCTGGAATCAGCCGAGTGAATCGTCTCTGTACCCCCTCCAAAGCTAGTATATCCTTCCTTAAGTAAGGTGACCAAAACTGCACGCAGTACTCCAGGTGCGGCCTCACCAATACCCTGTACAGTTGCAGATTTACCTCCCTGCTTTTGTACTCCATCCCTCTCGCAATGAAGGCCAACATTCCATTCGCCTTCCTGATTACCTGCTGCACCTGCAAACTAACTTTTTGGGATTCATGCACAAGGACCCCCAGTTCCCTCTGCACCGCAGCATGTTGTAATTTCTCCCCATTCAAATAATATTCCCTTTTACTGTTTTTTTTCCCCCCCAAGGTGGATGACCTCACATTTTCCGACATTGTATTCCATCTGCCAAACCTTAAGCCCATTCACTTAACCTATCTAAATCTCTTTGCAGCCTCTCTGTGTCCTCTACACAACCCGCTTTCCCACCAATCTTTGTGTCATCTGCAAATTTTGTTACACTACACTCTGTCCCCTCTTCCAGGTCATCTATATATATTGTAAACAGTTGTGGTCCCAGCACCGATCCCTGTGGCACACCACTAACCACCGATTTCCAACCCGAAAAGGACCCATTTATCCCGACTCTCTGCTTTCTGTCAGCCAGCCAATTCTCTATCCATGCGAATACTTTTCCTCGGACTCCACATACCTTTATCTTCTGCAGTAACCTTTTGTGTGGCATCTTATCGAATGCCTTTTGGAAATCTAAATACACCACATCCATTGAGATCAGTTCTGATCAAGGTGCAAGGGAAATGCCCAACCCTTGACAGTGAGAGAGAAGGGCCACATGGCTGATCAGTGTCAGAACTGAGTTGTGAGAAAAAAAATTGGACTCTAGTCTTGAAGGGAAATATAAAAAGGGAGAATTTTAACTGTATAATTCCTTCATGGACCTGCCCCCTCCCTTTCTCTGCAAGCTCCTCCTGCCCTATAAATTCCACCCCCGCCCTGGCACCCCTACTCCCCCCGGCACCCCCAGCACTTCCCGTTCTTCGGACTCTGGCCTCTTGTACATTTCCCTTCATAGAAACATAGAAAATAGGTGCAGGAGTAGGCCATTCGGCCCTTCGAGCCTGCACCGCCATTCAATGAGTTCATGGCTAATCATTCAACTTCAGTATCCCATTCCTGCCTTCTCTCCATACCCCCTGATCCCTTTAGCATTAAGGGCCACATCTAACTCCCTTTTGAATATATCCAACGAACTGGACTCAACAACTTTCTGTGGTAGAGAATTCCACAGGTTCACAATTCTCTGGGTGAAAAGGTTTCGGTCCTATATAGCTTACCCCTTATCCTTAGACTGTGGCCCCTGGTTCTGGACTTCCCCAACATCGGGAACGTTCTTCCTGCATCTAATCTGTCGAGTCACGTCAGAATTTTATATGTTTCTATGAGATCGCCGCTCATTCTTCTAAATTCCAGTGAATATAAGCCTAGTCGATCCAGTCTTTCTTCATATGTCAGTCCCGCCATCCTGGGAATCAGTCTGGTAAACCTTCGATGCATTCCCTCAATAGCAAGAATGTCCTTCCTCAGATTAGGAGACCAAAACTACACACAATACTCAAGGTGTGGTCTCACCAACGCCCTGTACAATTGCAGCAAGTCCTCCCTGCTCCTATACTCAAATCCTCTCGCTATGAAGGCCAATGTGCCAGTTGCTTTCTTAACTGCCTGCTGTACCTGCATGCCTACGTTAGCAGCGGTGCCTTCAGCTGTCTCAGGCCCATGCTCTAACATCCCTCTGCTCCAAGATCCTCCTTAAAACGCAAGCTTGACCAAACTCTTTGTCACCCCTCCTAGAATCGCTTTTGGCTCAGACATTTTTATATGATTAAACCTCTGAAACGCCTTGGGGTATTTTTTCTACTTTAAAGGTGCTACATAAATGCAAGTTATTGTTATAAGAACACAACAACAACGAGCAGTAGTAGACTATACAGCCCTTCGAGCCTGCTCCACCATTCAATAAGATCATGGCAGATCTTCGACCTCAACTTCACTTTCCCGCCCAACCTCCATATCCCTCGATTCCCCATCAGTCCATAAATCAAACTATCTCAGCCTTGAATATACTCAATGATTCAGCATCCATAGCTCTTTGTGGCAGAGAATTCTAAAGATTCACAACCCGAGTGAAGAAATTCCTCCTCATCTCAGTCTTAAATGGCCGACGTCTTATGCTCCCTAGTTCTAGACTCTCCAGCCAAGGGAAACAACCTCTCAGCATCTACCCTGTCAGAATCTTGTAATTTGCAATGAGATCACCTCTCATTCTTCCAAACTCGAGAGTATAGGCCCAATCTACTCAATCTCTTCTCATAGGATAACTCTCTCATCCCAGGCATGTTTGTCCTTTCTCAGATAAGGAGACCAAAAACAGTGCACAGTACTACAGGTCAATGGATGTCAATGTCCATCACCAAGAGTGGCTTGGTAGCACCACCACTGGCTGAGTCCTGAAGGACATAGCTACCAGGCCTGGGCCTGCAACAGGTGGTGAGAGAAGCAACACGAGGGAAAAACCTACTTGACCTCGTCCTCACCAATCTACCTGTCGCAGATGCATCTGTCCATGAGAGCATTGGTAGCAGTCTCCACCCTTTGTGGAGACAAAATCCCGTCTTCACACTGAGGATAGTCTCCACCGTGATGTGTGACACTACCACTGTGGGATAGATTTAGAACAGTTCTAGCAGCTCAAAACTGGGCATCAATGAGGCACTATGGGCCATCAGCAACAGCAGAATTGTATTCCACCACAATCTGTAACCTCATGACCCGGCATATCCCTCACTCTATTATTACCATCCAACCAGGGGACGAACCCTGATTCAATGAGAAGTGTAGAAGAGCATGCCAGGAGCAGCATCATGTGCACCCAAAAATGAGGTGCCAACCTAGGGAAGCTGCAACACAGGACGACATGTATGCTAAAATGTGGGAGCAGCATGCTATTGACAGGGCTAAGCGATCTCACAATCAACGGAACAGATCAAAGCTCTGCAGTCCTGCCACATCCAGTCGTGAATGGTGGTGGGACCATTGAACAACTAACAGGAGGAGGCGGCTCCATGAATATCCCCATCCTCAATGATGGCGAAGCCCAGCTCGCGAATGCAAAAGGCAAGGCTGATGAAGCGTTTGCAACCATCTTCAGCCAGAAGTGCCAAGTGGATGATCCATATTGGCCTCCTCCCGAGGTCCCCACCATCTCAGAAGCCAGTCTTCAGCCAATTCCATCCATGTGATATCAAGAAACGGCTGAACGTAATGAATATAGCATAGGCTATGGGCCCTGACAACATCCCGGCTGTCGTGCTGAAGACTTGTGCTCCAGAACAAACTGCACATCTAGCCAAGCTGTTCAAGTTCAGCTACAACACTGGCATCTATCCAACAATGTGGAAAACTGCCCAGGTATGCCATGTCCACAAAAAGTAGGACACATCCAAAATGGCCAATTACCGCCCCATCATTCTAATCTCAATCATCAGCAAAGTGATGGAAGAGGTGGTCGACAGTGCTATCAAGTTGCACTTACTCACCAATAGCCTGCTCACTGATGCCCAGTTTGGGTTCCGCCAGGACCACTGGGCTCCAGACCTCATTACAGCCTTGGTGCAAACATGGACAAAAGAGCTGAATTCCAGGAGGTGAGACAAGAGTGACTGCCCATGATAGCATTTGACAAGAGTGTCACATCAAGGAGCCCCAGTAAAACTGAAGTCAATGGGAATCAAGGAGAAAACTCTCCACCGGCTGCAGTCATACCTAGCACAAAGGAAGATGGTTGCGGTGGTAGATCATCAATCATCACAGCCCCAGGACATAATTGCAGAAGTTCTTCAGGGCAATGTCCTAGGCTCAACCATCTTCAGCTACTTCTTCAATGGCCTTCCCTCCATCATAAGGTCAGAAGTGGAGATGTCCGCTGATGATTGCAATGTTCAGTTGCATTCGCAACTCCTCAGATAATGAGCAGTCCATGCCTGCCTGCATGCAGCAAGACATGGATGACATTCAGGCTTGGGCTGATCAGTGGCATGCAACATTCGCGCCACACAATGACTATCTCCAACAAGCAAGTCTAACCACCATCCCTTGACATTCAAGGGCATCACCATCACCAAATTCCCCAACCATCAACATCCTGGGGGTCACCATTGACCAGAAACTCAATTGGACCGGCCACATAAATACCATGGCAACCAGAGCAGGTCAGAGGCTGGGTATTCTGCGATGAGTGTCTAACCTCCTGATTTCCCAAAGCCATTCCACCATTTACAAGGCACAAGTCAGGAGTATGATGGAATACTCTCCCCACTTGCCTGGATGAGTGCAGCTCCAACAGTACTCAGGAGGCTCAATACCATCCAAGACAAAGCAGCTTGTTTGATTGGCACTCCATCCACCACCTTAAACATTCACTCCCTCCACCACCGGCGCACCATTGCTGCAGTGTATACTGCACTACAGCAATTCACCAAGGCTTCTTCGGCAGCATCTCCCGTATCCGCGACCTCTATCATCTAGAATGACAAGAGCAGCAGGCGCTTAGGAACACCATCACCAGCAAGTTCCCACCCAAGTTACACATCATCCTGACTTGGAAATATATAACCATTCCTGTATCGTCACTGGGTCAAAAGTCTGGAACTCCCTCTCCAACAGCACTGTAGGAATACCTTCACCACACGGACTGCAGCGGTTCAAGGCAGCAGCACACCACCACCTTCTCAAGGGCAATTAGGGATGAGCAATAAATGCTGGCCTTGTCAGCGACACCCAGATCCCATGAACTAATCTTTTTTTTATATAAAAAGGTGTGGTCTCACCAAAGCTGTATATTTGTAGTAAGACTTCCTTATTCTTGTACTCCAAGTTAAATTATGAGTACAGAAAAAGACATGAGTGCAATCTGGTAAAAGTCAAAGTTCAGGACTGGTGTCAGGAAGTACTTTTTCGCACAAGGGAGCGATAAATACTTGGGATGGCTTTCTGGTTGGATAGTGGAGGCATTCTATCATCACAACCCATCTGAGTTTCATGTAGTGGTGAAAATCTGCAGCAGCAACATTTCATTTGCAACACTACACTTCTTTCTGGTACTGATTTTCTACAGTTTGCCCTCTCTCCTTCCTAACTTGTAATGATTTTTGCCTGTCTGTCCATTTACTAAGTTATGCTAGTACAGTACACGGACGATGCTTGCGTCCGCGCTCAGAGACTGAACTCCAAGTCATAGTCAACATCTTCACTGAGGCGTATGAAATCATGGGCCTTACACTAATCATCCGTAAGACATAGGTCCTCCACCAACCTGACCCCGCCACACAGCACTGGCCCCCGCAGTCAAGATCGATGGCGCGGCCTGGACAACATAAACCACTTTTGATACCTCGGGAGCCTATTATCAGCAAGGGCAGACATCGACGATAAGGTTGAACACCGCCTCCAGTGCGCCAGCACAGCCTTCGGCCGCTTAAGGAAAAGAGTGTTCAAAGATCAGGCCCTCAAATCTGCCACCAAGCTCATGGTCTACAGGGCTGTAGTGATACCCGCTCAGAGACGTGGACCATATGCAGAAGACACCTCAAATCGTTGGAGAAATACCACCAACGATGTTGCTGCAAGATCCTGCAAATCCCCTGGGAAGGCAGATGTTCCAATGTTAGCATCCTCCATCAGGCCAACATCCCCAGCATCGAAGCACTGACCACACTCGACCAGCTCCGTTGGGCGGGCCACATTGTTCACATGCCAGACACAAGACTCCCAAATCAAGCACTCTACTCGGAGCTCCTACACGGCGGACGAGCCCAGGGTGGGCAGAGGAAGCGTTTCAAGGACACCCTTGAAGCCTCCTTGATAAGGTGCAGCATCTCCACTAACACCTGGGAGTCCCTGGCCAAAGACCGCCCTAAGTGGAAGAAGTGCATCCGGGAGGGCGCTGAGCACCTCGTCGCCGAGAGCATGCAGAAAGCAAGCGCAGGCAGCGGAAGGAGCGTGCGGCAAACCAGTCCCACCCACCCCTTTCCTTCAATGATTGTCTGTCCCTGTGACAGAGACTGTAATTCCTGCATAGGACTGTTCAGTCATCAAGGGACTCACTTTTCGAATGGAAGCAAGTCTTCCTCGATTTCGAGGGACTGGCTATGAAGATGATATGCTCATGTAAATAGTAGTATTTGCTACAAATATTAAATACATGAAATACTTTTAGGCTTCACTGCAGTCTGTTAAGCAAATCAGCCTATTGTTCTTTTGATGCTGAATAATGATATGGTATTGGCTAAAGGCCAGTCAGTCCAACGTGGTGAAACTTTGATACACAATAATCCAGGACAAAATTAATTGGCATTTGGCAAAGTAAAATAAATGAAATTCAGCATGGATTTGTCAAAGGCAAATCATTGAGTAACTTGATCAGGTTCTTTGATGAAGTAACGGAAAGGGTTGATGAGGGAAGTGAGGTTGATATTTTGTATATGGACTTTCAAAAAGGCATTTGACAAATTACCACATAATAGACTGGTTAGCAAAATTAAAGCTCATGGGATTAAAGGGCCAGTGGCAGATGGATACAAAACTGGATAAGCGACTGAAAGCAGAGAGGGGTGGTGAACGGTTGTTTTTTTCCAGACCGGAAGGTGGTGTTTTCCTGGGGTCGGTATTAGGACCACAGTTCTTTTTGATAGATATTAATGACCTGGACTTGGGTATACAAGGCATAATTTCAAAGTTTCCAGAGGATACGCCAACTCGAAAATGTAGCAAACAACGGAGGAGGACAATAACAGACATCAGGACAAAGAAAGATTGGTGAAATCGGCAGGCGCATGGTAGATAAAATGTAATACGGAGAAGTGTGAAGTTATACATTTTGGTAGGAAGAATGAGAAAAGTCATTATGAACTAAAGGGTACAATTTTTGAGGGGGTGCGGCAACAGTGACCTGTGGTACACAAATCTTTGAAGCTGCAGGACAAGTTGAGAAGGCTGTTAAAAAGGCATATGGGATCTTCGGCTTTATTAGTAGAGAAAGAGAGTACAAAAAGGAAGTTATGCTAAACCTTTATAAAATATTGATTAGGCCTCATGTAGAGTATTGTGTTCGATTCTGGGCACCACACTTTAGAAAAGGATGTCAAGGCCTTGGAGAGGGTGTAGAAGAGATTTACTGGAATGGTACCAGGGATGAGGGACTTCTGTTATGTGGAAAGACTGGATAAGCTATTTTCCTAGAGCAGAGAAGATTTATGGGGAAATCCAATAGAGGTGCTCAAATTTATGAAGAGGTTTAGATAGAGTAAATAAGGAAAAACTGTTTCCACAAGTGAGTGGGTCAGTAACAAGATTTTGTATCTGTCTTCACAGTAGAAGATGTATGGCTCAGAGACATGGACCATATACAGTCGACACTCAAATCGTTGGAGAAATACCACCAACGATGTCTCTGCAAGATTCTGCAAATCCCCTGGGAGGACAGACGCAGCAACGTTGGCGTCCTCGACCAAGCCAACATCCCCAGCATTGAAGCACTGACCACACGCGATCAGCTCCACTGGGCAGGCCACATTGTTCGCATGCCTGACACAAAACTCCCAAAACAAGCACTCTACTCGGACTCCTTCACAGCAAACAAGCCAAAGGTGGGCAAAGGAAACATTTCAAGGACATCCGCAAAGCCTCCTTGATAAAATGCAACATCCCCACCAACACCTGGGAGTCCCTGGCCAAAGACCGCCCTAAGTGAAGGAAGTGCATCCGGGAGGGCGCTGAGCAACTCGAGTCTCATCGCTGAGAACATACAGAAGCCAAGCGCAGGCAGCAGAAAGAGCGTGCAGCAAACCAGTCCAACCCACCCTTTCATAAGAACATAAGAAATAGGAGCAGGAGACGGCCATAGGGCCCCTCGAGCCTGCTCCGCCATTTAATACGATCATGGCTGATCCGACCATGGACTCGGGTCCACTTCCCTACCCGCTCTCCATAACCCCTTATTTTTTTAAGAAACTGTCTATTTCTGTCTTAAGTTTTTTCAATGGCCCAGCTTCCACAGCTCTCTGAGGCAGCGAATTCCACAGATCCACAACCCTCAGAGAGAAGAAATTTCTCCTCATCTCAGTTTTAAATGGGCGGCCCCTTATTCTAAGATTATGCCCTCTAGTTCTAGTCTCCCCTATCAGTGGAAACATCTTCTCTGCATCCATCTTGTCAAGCCCCCTCATAATCTTATACGTTTCGATAAAATCACCTCTCATTCTTCTGAATTCCAATGAGTAGAGGCACAACCTACTCAACCTTTTCTCATAAGTCAACCCCCTCATCCCCGGAATCAACCTCGTGAACCTTCTCTGAACTGCCTCCAAAGCAAGTGTAGCCTTTCATAAATATGGAAACCAAACCTGCATGCAGTATCCCAGGTGTGACCTCACTAATACCCTGTACAACTGTAACAAGACTTCCCTGCTTTTATACTCCATCCCCTTTGCAATAAAGGCCAAGAATCCATTGGCCTTCCTAATCACTTGCTGTTCCTGCATACTAACCTTTTGTGCTTCATGCACAAGTACCCCCCAGGTCCCGCTGTACTGCAGCACTGTGCAATCTTTCTCTATTTAAATAATAACTTGCTCTTTTGATTTTTTTTCTGCCAAAGTGCATGACCTCACACTTTCCAACATTAACTCCATCTGCCAAATTTTTGCCCACTCACTTAGCCTGTCTATGTCCTTTTGCAGATTTTGTGTGTCCTCCTCACACCTTGCTTTTCCTCCCATCTTTGCATAGTCGGCAAACTTGGTTACGTTACACTCAGTCCGTTCTTCCAAGTCATTAGTATAGATTGTAAATAGTTGGGGTCCCAGCACTGATCCCTGCAGCACCCCACTGGTTACTGATTGCCAACCTGAGAATGAACCATTTATCCCTACTCTGTTTTCTGTTCGTTAGCCAATCCTCTATCCATGCTAATATATTACCCCCAGCCCAGTGATCTTTCATCCCTCAACGACTGTCTGTCCCACCTGTGACAAGAGACTGTAATTCTCATATTGGACTATTCAGTCACCGAAGAACTCATTTTTAGAGTGGAAGCAAGTCTTCCTCGATTCCGAGGGACTGCTTATGATGATAAGATGCAAAAAGCATATTTAAAATGATGGGGAACCACGGGTCTAATGAGGATGAGGAACTTAAAGTAATCAATACAAGTAGAGAAAAAGTACTAGCGAAACTAATGGGACTAAAAGCCGACAATTCCCCTGGATCGTACAGCCTACATCCTAGGGTTCCAAAAAAGGTGGCTGCAGAGATCGTGGATGCATTGGTTTTGATCTTTCAAAACTCCCTATATTCTAAAACGGTCCCAGCGGATTGGAAGGTAGCAAATGTAACACCACTATTCAAGAAAGGTGGGAAAGAGAAAACAGGGAACTACAGCCCAGCTAGCCTGACATCAGTTGTCAGGAAGTAGTATCAGAGTACATTGATAATCATAACATGATTAGGCAGAATCAACATGGTTTTATGAAAAGGAAATAGTGTTTGACAAATATATTAGAGTTTTTTGAGGATGTAACTAGCAGGGTAGATAAAGGGAACCAGTGGATGTAATATATTTGGATTTCCAAAAGTCTTTCGATAAGGTGCCACATAAAAGTTTATTACACAAGATAAGGGTTTGGAGATAATGTATTAGCATGGATAAAGGATTGGTTAACGGACAGAAAACAGAGTGTAGGGATAAACAGGTCTTTTTCAGGTTGGCAGGCTGTAACTAGTGAAGTGCCGCAATGATCTGTGCTGGGGCCTCAGCAATTTATAATCTATATTAATGACCTAGATGAAGGGACCAAGTGTAATGCATACAAGTTTGTTGACGATACAAAACTAGGTAGGACAGTAAGCTGTGAGGAGAACACAAAACATCTGCAAAGGGATATAGGTAGACTAAGTGAGTGGGCAGCAAGGTGGCAGATGGGGTATAATATGGGGAAATGTGAGGTTATTCACTTTGGTAGGAAGAATAGAAAAACAAAATATTTTTTAAATTGTGAGAAACTTTAAAATGTTGGTGTTCAGAGAGATTTGGGTGTCCTAATGCAAGGAACACAGAAAGCTAGCATGCAGTTACAGCAAGCAATAAGGAAGGCAAATGGCATGTTGTCCTTTATTGCAAGGGGGTTGGCGTATAAGAGTACAGAAGTCCTGCTACAATTGAACAGGGCTTTAGTGAGACCACAACTGCAGCACTGTGCAGTTACGGTCTTCTTATCTAAGGAAGGAAAAACTTGCTTTTGAGGCTGTGCAACAACGGTTCACAAGATTAATTCCTGGGATGAGAGGACTGTCTTATGATGTGAGATTGTGTAGAATGGGCCTATACTCTCTGGAGTTAAGAAGAATGAGATGTGATCTAATTGAAACATACAAGATTCTGAAGGGGATTGACAGGGTAGATGCTAAGAGGTTGTTTCCCCAGGCTGGAGTATCTAAAACTAGGGGCACAGTCTCAGGATAAGTGTTAGGCCATTTAAGATAGAGATGAAGAGGAATTTCTTCACTCAGGGGGTTATGAATCTTTGGAATTCTCTGCTCCAGAGGGCTGTGGATGCTGAGTCTCTGAATATGTTCAAGGCCGAGATCGATAGATAGATTTTTGGACTCTAAGGGAATCAAGGGATATGGAGATTGGGCGGGAAAGTGTTGAGGTCGATGATCTTATTGAATGGTGGAGCAGGCTCGAGGGGCCGTAGGGCCTACTGCTGCTCCTATTTCTTATGTTCTAAGATGACAAAGATGTAAGATAATTGGCAAAAGAACTAGAGGGAAGATGAGAAGATTTTTTTTTTTAACGCAGCAAGTTATGATCTAGAATGCACTGCCTGACAGGATGGTGGAAGCAAATTCAATAGTAACTTTCAAAAGGAAATTAGATATATACTTGAAAAGGATAAATGTGCAGGGCTATGGGGAAAGAGCGAGACTAATTGGAAAGCCTCTTAGACACAATGGGTCAAATGGCCTCCTCCTATACTGCAAGATTCTGTGTAAGTAAGCCTAATGCGCAGGTAGTGCACCAGACTGCTACATTAATAGGATGCCTCAAGGTGATTTAACATGTTGGTCTGTTTTCAGAATTGTTTCACCTACTCAAAAAAGAATATGGTACATTCAATAGAACATAAACTCTGCAAACTAGGACATACAAATGAAGTTGCAGATCTTTTTGAAAAAAAGGCCAAATTGGTAATGAAAGCAGATATATTTTATACTAAGAAATCAGTCCTAACTGGACGAATCAGAGAACATGCTTTGAAGATGAACAAAAACAGGAATTCATCTGATCATTTTTTGGAAAAAAAGCACAGAAAATTAGTTTGAGGAAATAGGTAAATCAAAAAGGTAATGTGGAATAAATCTTTCTGTGGAACACAAATATATAAAGAGACAATCCAATCTGATTTTTTCACTTTAACAGAACACGTGGCAATTTGGTGGATTTTATCAAATCAAAACATGGCAACGAAATTCATCCTAAATCTCTTATTGAAGAAATGTATTCAGAAAATTTAACATTGACTAGATATGGCCATCTTTATTCAGTAAAGTGGTAGCTTCAAAGACTTTTTGTAAACCTCAAGTTGCTTTTATATTGCGCTAGTGCTGCCAGCTGTCAATGCACAGCCTTGTGCTCCCTACAGTAACACCAAAGTAAACATGGCTGGTTTGCCACGGCCAGCAGCCAGAAAGACAGTAAAAATATTGATGCGGATAGTGGTTCCAGAAAAAAAAAGTTGTGTTCGGTAAAAGACCGAGAGGCGTCCTGATAAAGGTCTAATATTTTGAAGGGGTTCGATAGGGTAGATGTAGAGATGATGTTTCCACTTATGGAGGAGTCCAAAACCAGGAGCCATGAATAAAAGATAGTCACTAATAAATTCAGCAGAAACTTCTTTACTCAGAGAATGGTTAGAATATGGAGTTAAGGAGGTGAAAAGAAATCAGTCAGGTTTAACAGTTTACCGGAGGTACCAATTTCTTGTACAATAGTTGCTGTACACTCAATAATATGGTCAGTAAATCCACGCTTGGTGGCTTGTCAAGGCAGTCTCCGGGACCTTGAGAATAGTGAGTGCTTTTTATCTGAAGCAGTCCAGGATTTAAACAGAGCATATTGATATTGGAAGCTATTACGCAAAAGACCATAGCATTACTTTGTTAAAACTCTTTCCAAGTGACATTAAAGCTATTCAGTTAGAGAAAAGACCAGCTTAAATACTTTGCCTGGCATTTGGCTATAATAATATACAAAACGTCTCTGAAACCCATCAAAAGCCTTAAACCAATTGCTTTTAGCCAGGTGTAAAAAAGGAGCAGTCCTGGCCGACTCGATCGAGTTTCCTAATACAAGAGTCCTAGCAGAAATGAAACATTTGATTTAGGATTTGGTTTGAAATACAAGTTCAGGGGCTATCCAAATTTGCTTGGCAAATTAAATACATTTATTCAAATGATCAGTAGTCTTTAGTACTACCATAACTAAGTGTATTACTCAAAGCACGGTACGGCATTTATTTGATGCGAGTAAATGACAGAAATGTTTATGAAGGAGCTCAGCATGTGAGCAGACTGCAGTTTCCTCAGTGGAAGTCAAAAGAAACACGCATCATTACAGTTTGAGATGAACGCAAGCACATAATTTCATAGAAATTTACAGCACGGAAGGAGGCCATTTTGGCCGATCGAGTCCGCGCCGGCTGACAAAGAACTATCCAACCTAATCCATTTTCCAGCTTTTGGTCCATAGTCCTGTAGGTTACAGCACTTCGGGCCCAAATTTGGCCCTCCGGTTTTTTCGGCGCACCTCCAAGCCCCCCCACCGAAACTGTAGAGTAAAAGCAGCGCCAAAAGAAATACTTGCAATTATGGCCGATTCTCGGGCCGTCTGTCAAGGTGGCGTGGCGCAGAACAGAGGGGAGCGGAGCCAGGTCCGTGCTGGCCGA
Organism: Pristiophorus japonicus; assembly: GCF_044704955.1. Taxonomy (NCBI): domain Eukaryota; kingdom Metazoa; phylum Chordata; class Chondrichthyes; family Pristiophoridae; genus Pristiophorus; species Pristiophorus japonicus. The sequence goes on from NC_091987.1 coordinate 61,235,197, forward strand.
GCAGAGCCGGCAAGGCCTGATCGGAGTGCCTGAGTGTGTGTCGGCAGCACGCGCATGCGCGTTGCAGCGTTCGCACATGCTCAGTGGAGCAATAACATTGGCAATCGGCCATTTTTAAAGGGAGAACCTCTCACTTAGTTTTGGATGCCTGCTTGATGTTTTGAAAGCTATAGGAGTGCTGTTTGGAGTACTCTGCAAGGGATGAACGCATCATGGGTGCTGCCAGGGTATCTTGCATCAACTGACATGATGTGATACTTGTCATCACACACGAGCTGCACATTAATGGAGTGGAAGTCTTTTCTATTCCTGAACTGCTCAGCATCCTCCACAGGTACTCGCAAGGCGATGTGGGTACAATCAATGCAGCCCTGTACCTTTGGGAAACCAGCAATCCTGCAGAAGCCCACAGCCCTGTCACGCATTGCTTTTGCGGTCATTGGGAACTTGATGAAGTCATTCCTCCACGCATACAATGCAGCCGTGACCTGGCGAATGGAGACCTGTATTGCACCTCGAGAGATGGCGCACACATCTCCAGTTGTACCTTGAAATGATCCCGAGGCATAGAAGGAAAGTGCAGCTGTAACCTTCACTTCAACAGTAAAGGCAGTCCACCTGCTGCTTCTCGGCTGCGACTTCTCTGCAGAAACGCAGCCTTCCGATACAATCTGCCTCACTCAGGTCCAGGTCGGAACGCCTGACTCGAAATCTCCGAGGTGTGTAACGCCTCCTGCCCAGCAGTCTACGGGCTCTGATGTTCCTGATGCGATGAGCTCTAATCAATTCTCTCCTACGTAGCACAGTGACGCACAACCACTGAATAATCTGCAGCATTGAGATTGATGTACCCGTCCTTAAAGTAAAATTAAAACTTTCAAAGGTTAAAGAAGGTGCAAAATGGCAGCACAGCCCAGCTCTTCTCACTCTCCAAACAAAGTAAGAAACCCAAAGGTCTTTTGTTCTCTCCCCCTCCAGTCATGTGACTTCTCTATCCCTCCTCGTCAGCACCCCACCCCCCCGCCCCCCCCCAAGCCTGCAGAGTTCAGCCTTCTCCCTCCCAACACCACCGCCCCCTCCCCCCCCACCCCCTGCCGTGTTCTCTGTTGATACTCTCTTCCCTCCCCCACACCCCCGCCGCCACACAGCCTGCCGTGTTCTCCGTTGATACTCCTCCCTCCTACAGCCCCGGTATGCCACGTTCTCCCGATTCTTGCCCTGGCCGAAGGGCTTGCCAGTGTTCCGCAACTTGCTCTGGCCGAACGGACTCCCGCACGGCCAGCCGCTGCATACTTCAGTTTAAGGTAGGATTTGATGCAGTACGCTTATTTGTTAATTTAATTCTTTACTTCACTTCTTTATTTTTTTATTGAATTGTTATTACGGCTTCTGCTTTGTTTGGTGCTTGAAATGTTGTTACTTGCGCCGATTCCTTAACTGTAAGCAAGGTCTTTCTGTGCGGACAAAAGTGGACACATCTGCTGCCCTAAGTTAATTTAGTACAACTTTTTTCTGGCCAAATTGGCATAAATGGTGTAAGTGGCTGGGAACGCCCCCTTTTGAAAAAAAAATTGACCTAACAAAAAAATCTAGCTAACTCATTTACACTGGCACAAATTAAATGGCCATATTTGCAACTAAAAAGATACACCAGAAAAATCAAGTTTCACCAAAAAAAACAGCGCAACTCATGGGGAAATTTGGGCCCGTTCAAGTGCACATCCAAGCACTTTTAAAAATGTGATGAGGGTTTCTGCCTCTACCACCCTTTCAGGCAGTGAGTTCCAGACCCCCACCACCCTCTGAAGAAACTTCGCCTCAAATCGCCTCTTAACCTCCTACCAATTACTTTAAATCTATGCCGCCTGGTTGTTGACTCCTCTGCTAAGGAAAATACATCCTTCCTATCCTCTCTAGGTCCCTCATAATTTTATCTCCCTTCAGCCTCCTCTGTTCCAAAGAAAACAAACCCAGCCTATCCAATCTTTCCTTATTAGCTAAAATTCTCCAGTCCAGGCAACATCCTCATAAATCTCCTCTGTACCCTCTCTAGTGCAATCACATCTTTCCTGTGGTGACCAGAACTGCAAGCAGTACTCTAGCTGGGGCCTAACTAGTATTTTATACAGTTCAAGCATAACCTCCCTGCACTTCTATTCTATGCCTTGGCTAATAAAGGCAAGTACAGGTGCAGCGTTGAGAATCCGGAGTTCCGGAATCCGGACCGATCGGTGGCAGGGTCGACCGGAATCCATAAAATGTTCCGGAATCCGGACCCAACAACCCTGCCGATCTCGCCTCACTGCCGCTGCCCTTACCTCAGGGCCTCCACACCAGCCCGCCCGAACACCTCAGCGGGGCTGGCCTGCCCAACGACCACCTCGATTTGGCGGGGGCCCGCCAGACGACATCCTCCGCAACGGGGCTGGACCGCCCGAACAGCTCCTCGGCAGGAATCCCCCCCCCCCCCGCCCAACCTTTTCTGATGTTCCGAAATCCGGAAATACCCAAACCTGGGCTCAGATGTTTCCGGAGTCGTGATGTCAGAAAGCAAATCAAAAGTCCGGAAAAGCCTCGGTCCCGTATTCCTTCTTAACCACCTTATCTACCTGGCCTGCTGCTTTCAGGGATCTGTGGACATGCATGCCACGATCCCTTTGTTCCTCTACACTTCCCAGTGTCCTACTATTTATTGTGTATTCCCTTTCGTTGTTAGTCTTCCCCAAATGCATTACCTCACACTTCTCCGGATTGAATTCCATTTGGCACTGTTCTGCCCACTTGACCAGTTCATCGATATCTTTCTGTAATCTATGGTTTTCTTCTTCATTATCAACTACACAGCCAATTTTTGTATCATCTGCAAATGTCTTAATCATACCCCCTACATTCAAGTCTAAATCATTGATATATACCACAAAAAGCAAGGGACCCTGAGCCCTGTGGAACCCCACTGGAAACAGCCAGATAATGATTTACAGGTATTTCATTTTCCATCACTAATTTAAAAGCTTCACACTCCAAAAGCAAAATGAAAAGTTGGGGATGTGGTTGTCCATTCAATAATTTTTGCACCACTGGTTATTTCACTTAGTAGCAGCTTTGGAAAGAAGTGGGAAGTAAAGACCCTATTCAAATAGGGAAACAAGTTTGAAGAGACAACCTAACCAGTTTCTTCTAGCATCTATTAAGAAAATGTTGATTGGAATGGAGGAGATCTTGTTTTAATATAGGAAGTCTTGCTAGATGGATCCACTTTTCCATGAGTTTCTAATTTTCAAATGGAAATGAGAGTCACACAATTAGCCTGTTATAAGCAGAGAGTGGCTTACAAGGGCATAAAAAACTTGGAGGCCCACAGTAGAAAGATCACAGGGCAGATAGGAATTTATAATGTAGAGAAGGAGGTTATTTGGCAGAGTCTAGATTTCTCTCAGACCGCTAAATTTTATATACACACACATACTTGGATATGGCCATTCTCAAATTATTGAGACACCAACCTCCCAGAGGCTTTGCTGAGTTCTAGCAATGTCACAACTATCAGCTGCTGCTTCATCCAAGTTGAGCTTCATCAAATGGAAGCTCTAGAGTTGGGGTTACACTAAATGTGACTAATCTGAGATCACAATAATAGTTTTTTCCTCTGCCTTGATTCTTGTGAATGATATGTACTACAATGGGCCAATGGGAGAAAGATGTACAAAAACCTCCAATGCCACAGGATATCTAGACCAACTTCAAGGTCTTAAAATCTGGAACAAATTCCAGTAATCTCTTGCTATCAAACATAGCCATGAAGTCAACTTGGTCCAGTTGCCAAAAAAGTTCAATGGATTGCCTCAGAGTGGAGGGCCCCAATTGTGCACTCAGACACTGCCTCTGCAGAGAACGTCAGTCAGTTCACTATGTGGTCCCTCAATGTATTGGGTGAGAATTCAACTGGCACCAGGTAATTGATCTGCATCACCCTGTTTACTGATGTCACGTACCAGTTTGTTGACACTGTCAGAATACTCTTATATAATCAGTCTTCAAAACATTTCAATTCCAGTTATAGCTCAAGCCTGTTGGTGGTCCATGCATCAGAGGGCGAGGCTATCACTAGACTAATAAATGGCGCTTGGGGCTGCAGCCACAGCCCTGCTAGTCAAGACATTGGTCCCTGTGACCACCATTGTAGGGTAAATACAATGACTTCTCAGGACAATACTTGCTTCACACTTCAAAAAAATGCCCGTGTAAACAAGTATTGTGCAAGTCAATTTCAGGAAGGATCTGTGACATGAGCAGATTTTGCAGGGAGCTGCCATTAATTGGTACTGTTGTACAACAATTATAGATTTTATCCTTTCAAACTAATATGCGGGGAGAAATTTGAACTACATAACACTATGGTTACAACTGATTTGAAGTCTGTCAGTAATGATGGAAGCAATTTGAGATGATGGCTCATGTTGAAGAATCACTGACATTATGCAAGCACATTGGCCCAATTGTGGCCCACTTGTGATTCTTCTTATAACATTTTGGCGTCAATTATCAAAATTACATCTGTAACTTAGGGGAAGAGTTTCTGGACAGAGCCAAGAACCAACAAAAAAGCAAGGATTGTAAACTTTCTATAATAGAGTGCCCAAATGCTTCTAACAGCAGCCTAACTAATGCCTTGTAATTACATACAACCAAGAGTCCCATTAGCCCTTTTTGTGTTTTTTTTCACCGGAAATCCTGTTTTTAAAGATCTACGTGTCAACACCCCTCAATCGCACTGTACCTGTACGACACTGAAGCTTTACCATTTGGTTATTTTTTCCATGCTTCATTTTTTTTTTGCATTTATTGCCCAATGCAGTTGGCCTGGGATGTTGGTGGGGGGTCACCTTCTTCAATTGTTACAGTCCTTTGAATGATGATGCACCCACGATGTTTTTAGCAGGGGAATTCCAGAATATACACTCAACAGAAGTCCAAGTTAGGATGGTAGGGGAACTTGGAATTGCTGGCAATCATTTCTCCTCGATTTTGATCTTTACAAATGGTTCTGTGGTACTGCTCATCATCATCAGCATCATCATAGGCAGTCCCTCGAAACGAGGATGACTTGCTTCCATGCCGAAAAGGGATGAGTTTCATAGGTGTTTCAATAAAAGGACCTAATATTCTGGATTCCGAACTACATCTTAAAGGGTGGAAGATTTTTTTAAAACGTGTGGTGGCTGTTACACCCCAGCCACCACACGGGCTTGACAGAGCTAGGTCTTGATTCAGTGGCGAGGATTAACCAGGACAACTGGAGACCAGCTCTGCTGCACGGACCTAGTGCGCACACATATTGCAGTGTGGGCTGGCCCGTGCTGCCCCTGGGCCCTCGCCTCTTCTGGGCCCCGATCACATCCCTCTTCGAACTCTTGCCGCTCCTTCGCTCCGACCTCGCCGCTCCTGCTGTACCTGCCCGCACTGCAGTCAGCCATCGCCCTCCTGCAGCAGCACGCGCTGCTCCCTGCAGTGGCATGCTTCCGCACGCTGCTCCCTCTAATGGCCCCGGCCTGCTGATGGTCTTGCAAGCCGGGACTGCGTCGTTTCTGGGTACTACTAACAAGATGATAGCTACAAGGTCATTAGCCCATTTTACATTCCAATACCAAATGTGCATTCAAGATGGCTAAATCAAATGGCCATAAATAAAACACGTTATCATTTACACTTTTTCTATTTCCTGTAATTATGATTGCCATCAATAAAATCAATCTTCGTGACATTGTACCACTTAAATGACACACTTAGTTCAATATTCCATAACTAAGACCATCAGATCATAAGTTATGAGTGACAGGTTTTACAGATCCAACTAAGCTTTGCCAAGACTATAAATTCACAAAAGCCAAGATATTGTACACAAGACCATAGAAAAATAAATAAATAAGGACATTTGGGACATCAAGCATCATCCTTGTAGTATCGCAACTCTCCCATCTTAGCATCAACTCCATTTGGAAATTTTTTAGGGTTATAAATTCATCATATTACCACCCATTTACCATCCAAAAATAGAAAAGTGATGAAAATCATCAAATACCACCCAAAAAACAACTGGCGGTAAATTCATCATTCATTTAGCACAGCCTTATGAAATACCGCCCACCCATCTTTTTCAATGTTATTTTGAGGTCATTAGGGGGTCAAGTTTCGGCCCGAGTTGCTCCTATTTTTTTGAAGGAACTAGTTTAGAATGGAGTATCTTAGAAATTGCAATTCTCGGTCTTTAGTTTGCTCCAGTTCTAGTGAGTTAGAACAGTTTCATTTTGGAACAGATTTTTTTTTCAAAAGGGGGCGTGTCCAGCCACTTACGCCTGTTTTGCAAGTTTAGGCAGTGAAAACTTACTCCAAACTAACTTAGAATGGAGTAACTGTAGATTTTGGTACGCTCAGAAAAACCTTGCCTACACTTGGAAATCAGGCGTATGGAACGAAAGATATGGGGGGGGGGGCGGGGTTTACAAACATTAAGCACTTCACTTTTACAAATAAAGAGTCATCATCAATAATAAATGATAAATAAACCAATAAATCAATCCAAATAAATGAATAAAAAATTAAAAGAAAAAAAAGTCAATAAATAAAAAATTATTTCTACTCACCTACTGCAGCACCAGAGAGAAGGGGGGGGTGGGGGGGAAAGAGAAGATTGGGGGGGGGGGGGGGAGGAGGAGGAGAAGAAGAAGGAGAAGATGGAGGGGGAGAAGGAGAAGAGAAAATGGGGGGGGGGGGAGGAGGAGGAGGAGGAGGAGGAGAGAAGATGGGGGGGAGGGGGAGAGAAGATGGGGGGGAGGGGAAGAGATGGGGGGGGAGGGAGGGGAAGATGGGGATGAGAAGATGGGGAGGGAGTGGAAGATGGGGGGGGGGGGGGAATGAGAGAGAAGATGACGAAGAAGCCGGGCCCCGCCAAGGATTTCGGGCGGGTCCCACCCCCAGCGAGAGGCTGGGTCGGCGGGCCCCGCCGCCGAGTTAAGATGCGCAGGCCACTCGGCCAGGGATAGGGACGATGTCCCTTCGGCCTGGGATAGGGTCGTCGCCCCGGAGACAGGACGCTGGCAGCTACTGCGCACGCGCAGCAGCTGCCAGCACGGTTTTCGGCTCAGGGCTGTAGCTCCGCCCCCAGCAGCTCCTGCTGCGCAGCACCAAGGTGGAAATGGGCCTACAGCTATGAGAACCGTGAGGTAAGTATTCGGCGCAATTTTTGTTCTATAAATTAGAAACTTTACCCAGAGATGTACAACGCCCAAATAAGGCCCCAAAAAATTAATCAATAAGATCCATTTTACAGCCGGATTGAAATACCACCTTGAAAACACACATCTTACTTGATCTTAAGCCGGCCTTATCGACGCCATTTTGATTCAAGGATGATTTGACAGAAGGCGGATTAGTATTAGTTACAGCTTTACAGTTATTATGGAGTAGGATTTTAAGTTTATTTAAAGGATTAATGATATTTTGAATTATTTTAAGGAAATTTGAAGTCATTTTACAAAATGGAATGGACATTTGTGTTTAGTGAAGAGGATTTGAGGATACTTGAAATCATTCCTGGAGATTTAACTGAATTGCGCCTGTAATATCTCAGCCTGTATTGCTGATTAATTATCTAATGCAGAATAGAGGTGGAAGAAGGTTTATTGCAGAGCATTATGAGGATAATCAAAGAGGTAATAGACTTATGAGGAGGAAGAGGAGGTTTTACCCCCAATAAATTTTCAGGGAGAAGCGCTCATATCTGTACCTGACTGATACACTGCACGTTTGAAGGTTGCGGGACCACCTGAAGAGAGAGTGGAGGAGGAAGGAGAAGAATGTGGAGCCGAGCGATGAAACCATGCCACTACCATCCCCACACCACAGCGGAGGCTTCGTGGAGCTTTCTCCACTGCAAAATTGTTACGACAGCAGCTCATAATGAAGGCTTTGCTTGAACAGTGAGAGTTGCGTTTAAGCTTTGTCTGGCCACTGTGTGGAATCGATGAGTACTGTTACCCCTCATTCTCTAAAAGTTAGACTCTGTACAATAATGGTTTAGTTGAATAAAAAGATTTATATAAAATTTGTAAACTTTCAAAGCTTTGCACAATTGTCATAAAATAGTAACAATTAGTAATAACATTTTTCAACTAAGAAACAGTTATAATAAAAATAAACAACACTAACAAATAAACAAGAACAAGAGCAACAGCAACAAAACAGCCTACATCCCTCCCACCATTCTCCCTGCACCAACTTTACCTGCGGTCACCACTCCCACAGCCCCTGCCGTGGTGTTGACACATTTTTACTCCCATTTCCCCTATCCACGGCAGGACCACAGCTTTGTGCAGCGTCTTGGGAGCGCTGCTCTCGTCGGGGGATAGGCAGCGCAACCACCGGAGAAGCAGGGGGTGTTGAAGACCCTGCTGCTGAGTGGGGAGACTGTTGCAGCAGCCCACCCTCAAGTGCTGTCGGCCTGACCGCTATGGCAATTGGGGGTACATTGCCTTAAGTCGGGCCCATCAATTGCCGCAGGGCATCAATGGACTCGGTGTTCCGGTCCACCGCCGCAATCAGCAGCGACATGTCCTCCGATTGCCGGGCAGATTGTGCGGCAATGTTCCCGGCAACCGCAGCCATGGCCTGGAGGAGCTCTCGACCCATGTCGACGCTCAACCTCGACAGTCTCACCATATCCTGATGTGCGCCTGCCTGTATCGGAACATTCCCGCATCAAACTCCTTGGATTTGGTACAGAGGTTCGTACACTCGGGGTGCATTGCTGCACATCGCTTGGTCCCGCAATTTCAGTGGCGGGGAAACCACGGAAAGTGGATCCAGAAGAGGAAGAGGAAGTGGTGACCACAGGTAAAGTGTTGAAACCCTCCTCCTCCCCCTCTACCAGGCGAGTCACCACAACCCGCGCAACAGCACTCACTAATTCCTCTTGGCCCTCTTCCGTCCTAACTCTGGTACTTGAGACATTCAGAACAATTTAGTAGATTTATATTACTATATTTATGATTCTTTCTCTAATTTATATATTTATATTAATCTTTCTCTCTCTCCCCTTATATGTCCTCTCTGCTTCCTCGCCACTGTTGCTCCACTATAACTAACTTAATGTGCAGCGCCACCCCGAAACACGGGAAAAAAAACTTCGAAGAAAAAAAAAATCGCGCATGTGCAGAAATACCGGCCATTTAAGTTGAGTCTTGCACGATCAGAAATATCCAAATACCGCTAGCCCTACCACCGGTCATATTTTGACGAAAATAGCGACCTTCAGTCATAGCGGTATTTCGGCGGTAAAAAAACAACGCAATCTTTAAATACCATCAAAATACCAGTGGTAGGGCTAAATGATGAAAATTTAGCCCTTAATGTTTCTGTTGCTACTACTTTGCTTCAAAGATTATTCCAAACATTTATCACTCTTTAAATAACAAAGTTCTTCCGAGTAACACATTGGTTTTAAATCTACATTTCATTTAAATTTATGTAGTGTGGTCCTATTTTCTTGTAATATCTTAAGCAATATGCTAAGTTTACTTTATCTGTACCGTAGTCTTTTATATATCTTGATGAGGGCTCACCTTACTGTCTTCTTTCTAAACTATAATGTTTAATATACTCTAATCTTCCCTCCGTTGTCGCTCATTCCTTTACAACCAGTATCTGTCTTGGTTGGCCTTTCACTTCTCCAAATGTGGTCTAACCAGTACACTATAAACCTTAGCATACCCTT
>NC_091987.1:61249965-61262461 GCF_044704955.1 Pristiophorus japonicus
TTCATGAACGGTAACACTAAACAGATATCTTTGCAGAATCGAAGCTCACCGGCAAGTACTCTGCATAAAATAACGCTTTCAGCAGGCAGAACTGTACATGGCAGGGCCCACAGGCCTGCAGAGGCCAGACCTAGGATGACTCAGAGTCCGCCGTGGGGCATGAATGCGAATCCATTAACACCATGTTGATGCTGCGGGGGTAATCAGAGAGCCCATCAATGTCGATTCAAGCACTACGTGTGCAAAGGCTGCAGTACAATGGGGCACCGCCAGTGAATGTGCAGACATGCTGCGACTCACCACGTGGAGAGTTGGCAGATGACGACAAATCCGGCATGGATCACGCTGAATGAGTAAGAGAGGCAACTCAACCAGAGGCTGAAAAGGAAGTGTATGGGGTACACACCTTCACCACCAAAAACCCTCCAATAATGTTAATAGTCAAATTAAATGGCATTCCAGTTTCCATGGAATTGGACACGGGGGCGAGTCAGTCAATTGTGAGCCAGAAGGCTTTTGAGAAACTGTAGGACAACAAGGCACAAAGGACAATACTAACCCCGATCCACACCAAGCTGCGCACTTACACCAAAGAGCTCATACCAGTTATTGGCAGTGAAGGTATCGTACGATGGAGCTGTGCATGATTTACCACTATGGATTGTACCAGCCGATGGCCCAATGCTGTTCGGCAGAAGCTGGCTAGGAAAGATCCGATGGAACTGGGACGACATCAAAGCACTGTCTTCGGTGGATGACGCCTTGTGCGCCCCAGTGCTAAACAAATTCCCGTCGTTATTCGAGCCAGGCATCGGCAACTTCACAGGTGCCAAAGTGCAGATCCATCTACTCCCTGATGCACAACCCATTCATCACAAGGCCCGAGCGGTTCCATACATGATGCGAGAGAAAGTCGAGATCGCGCTGGACAGCCTTCAACGAGAGGGGATCATATCGCCAGTCGAATTCAATGAGTGGGCCAGTCCAATTGTTCCGGTGTTGAAAAGCGATGGGACGGTCAGAATCTGCGGGGACTACAAAGTAACGATCAACCGAGTCTCGAAACAGGACCAGTACCCACTACCCAAAGCGGATGACCTGTTCGCAACGCTAGCAGGGGTGAAGCCGTTCACCAAGCTGGATCTAACCTCTGCTTACATGACACACGAGCTGGCTGAACCTTTGAAAAAATTGACGTGCATCAACACGCACAGAGGACTGTTCATATACCGCAGATGCCCCTTTGGGATTCACTGTGCTGCGGCCATCTTCCAGAGGAACGTGGAAAGTCTGCTGAAATCGGTTCCACGCATCGTGGCGTTTCAAGACGACATCCTAACCACTGATCGCAACACCACCAAACACTTGCACAATCTGGAAGAGGTTCTAAAGCGACTAGACAGAGTGGGACTCAGGTTGAAACGCTCCAAGTGTGTTTTCCTGGCGCAGAGGTCGAATTTCTAGGGAGAAAGATTGCAGTGGGTGGCATCAGACCCACAGACTCAAAGACGGAGGCCATCAAGAATGCACCCAGACCACAGAATGTGACGGAGCTGTGTTTGTTCCTGGGACTCAACTATTTTTGGTAACTTTCTACTGGGGTTGAGCAATTTGCTGGAACCTTTGCATTTATTGCTACGCAAGGGCGACGACCGGGTTTGGGGTAAATCTCAAGAGACAGCCTTTAATAAAGCCAGAAACCTGCTATGTTCTAACGAGTTACTTGTATTGTATGACCTGTGTAAATGTTTAGTACTAGCTAGTGATGCATCTTCGTACGGGGTCGGTTGTGTGTTACAGCAAACCAATGTGTCAGGCAAACTGCAACCGGTTGCATATACGTCCAGAAGTTTATCTAAGGCTGAAAGAGCCTACGGTATGGTTGCGAAAGAAGCATTAGCATGCGTATACGGGGTTAAGAAAATGCACCAAAACCTATTTGGACTCCGGTTCGAGCTCGAAACCAACCACAAGCCGCTCATTTTGCTGTTCTCAGAAAGCAAAAGGTATTAACACCAATTCTTCGTCCCGCATCCAAAGATGGGCACTAACGTTATCTGTGTATGACTATGTAATCCACCACAGACCAGGCACTGACAACTGTGCCGATGCCCTCAGTCGGCTACCATTGCCCACCACCGGGGTGGAAATGGCGCAACCCTCAGACTTGCTTCTTGTAATGGATATTTTTGAGAACAAGGCATCACCCGTCACGGCTCGCCAGATCAGGACCTGGACCAGCCAGGATCCTGTGCTATCAATAGTAAAAAGCTGGGTCCTCAATGGGAGCTGGTCGGCGGTTCCCGGAGAAATGTAAGACGAAATTAAGCCGTTCCACCAATGCAAGGATGAAATGTCCATCCATTCGGATTGTCTCCTATGGGGGGATCATGTAGTTTTGCCAAAAAAAGGCAGGGGAACGTTTATATGCGACCTTCACAGTACCCACCCAGGCATAGTCATGATGAAGGCTATCGCCAGGTCGCACGTTTGGTGGCCCGGCATTGACTCGGAATTGGAGTCATGCATACACCAATGTAACACTTGCTCACAGTTGAGCAATACACCATGGCCTTCCAAACCGTGGTCCAGGTTTGATTTCGCTGACCCCTTTCTAGGAAAGATGTTCCTGGTAGCAGTGGACGCATACTCTAAGTGGATTGAATGTATAATAATATCATGTACGCCCACTGCCACCATTGATAGCCTCCGGGCCATGTTCGCCACCCATGGTTTGCCCGACGTCCTAGTTAGTGTCAATGGATCATGTTTCACCAGCTCAGAATTCAACGAGTTCATGACCCGCAATGTCAGGTCTGCTCCGTTTAAGCCCGCATCCAATGGTCAAGTGGAACGGGCAGTCTAAACTATCAAGCAGAGCTTGAAACACGTGGCGGACGGTTCCCTGCAGACCCGGCTATCTCGGATTCTGCTCAGCTACCGTACACGACCCCACTCGCTTACTGGGGCTCCCCCTGCAGAATTGCTAATGGAGAGCACTCAAAACCAGACTCTCCTTAGTCCACGCGGATCTCAACGATCATGTAGAAACCCGGCATCACCGGCATAATGTGTACCACAATTGCGCGGCTGTATCGCGTGACATTGAGGTTGTTCTTAATTACGGTCATGGTCCCATATGGGTTGCTGGCACTGTGTTAGCCAAGGAGGGGAATAGAGTGTTTGTTGTCAAACTTCTGAATGGACAAACGTGCAGAAAGCACTTGGATCGTACCAAACTGCGATTCACTGACAACCAAGAACAGCTTGAAGAGGACATTACCATCATTGATCCACCTACACACACCCAACCAGCAATCGATCTCGCGGTCAACCACGAGGATGAACCCACCATGCCCGACAGTCCGATCAGACCAGCCGCGCTACAGTGCAGCAATGATCCGACCAACTCACCCATGCCGGGACTTCAACTCAGGCAGAGCACCAGATCGCCTTAACTTGTAAATAACTTATATCTAAGACTTTGGGAGGCAGGGGCAGGGGCAGGGGCAGGGGCAGGGGCAGGGGCAGGGGCAGGGGCAGGGGCAGGGGCAGGGGCAGGGGCAGGGGCAGGGGCAGGGGGAGTGATGTTATGTATGTAAACTTTACCAAGGTGTAAGACTTGCCACCAGGGGGCGCACCTATGGGAGACCCAAGGGTCACCTGCACACCCTGGGCAAGCAGGTACAAAAGGCAGTCTTCCATGCTGTTTCCTCACTCTGGAGTTACAGTAAACAGACCAAGGTCACAATAGTTTGAGCTTACAGCATAGTCTTGTGGAGTTATTCTGAACATAACAGCGGCGAGAGCGAGCGCGACAGAGGGCGAGAGCGAGCGCGACAGAGGGCGAGAGCGAGCGCGACAGAGGGCGAGAGCGAGCGCGACAGAGGGCGAGAGCGACAGAGGGCGGGGAAATTTCAGAAACTTTGGGCCCGGGTGGGGGGCAATCAGAGCTTTTGGCGTTACAAATAAATGCATCCATAAAAAAATAAATAAACCAAGCACTAGGGTTTATTCTAGATGTATAGAATTGAAAAGTAGGAAAGTAGGAAAGTAGAAAGTAGGAAAGCTCTAATGAACATTGGTTAGACCACACTTAGAATACTGCATACAGTTCTGGTCGCCATATTATAAAAAAAGGATCGAAGCACCGGAGAGGGTGCAGAGAAGATTTACAAGGATGATACCAGAAATGCGAGGGTATACATATCAGGAAAGGATTAGCAGGCTTTGTCTCTTTTCGCTTGAAAAAAGGCTGGGTTGGGGGGGGGGGGGGATGAGCTAGTAATTTCTTTAAAATTATGGAAGATTTTGATAAAGTGGATAGAGAGAGAATGTTTCCACTTGTGGGGAAGAGCATAACTAGAGGCCATCAATACAAGATAGTCACCAAGAAATCCAATAGGGAATTCAGAAGAAGCTTCTTTACCCATAGAGTGGTGACAATGTAAAACTCGAAGTGGTTGAAGCGAATCGTATAGATGCATTTAAGGGGAGGCTAGAGAAGTATGAGGGAGAAGGGAATAGAGGGTTACGTTGATAGTGGAGCTGAACCTAAGATCAGATCATCCATGATCTTTATTAAATGGCAGAGTAGGCACGAGGGACCAAATGGCTCCTCCTTCTTATGTTCTTTTGATAGATTTAGATGAGGAAAGACAGGAGGAAGCTCAAGTGGAGCATAAACACCAGCATGGACTGGATGGGCCGAATGGCCTGTTTCTGTGCTGTATATTCTGTGTAATGAAAGTCTATGTAAACTACATCATAGGGAGTTTCTCTGTTCACTTTATTAATAAAGTCCTCAAAAAATTCAAGAAAGTTTTTCAGGCATGATCTTTCCCACCTAAAATCACTGCTGATTAATGGTCCTGCAACTGTCTGCTTCCAGTCCTACAGGACTACCTGGTGCTCAATGATTCTTTCATGGCAGTAGCCAGTGCCCCAGATATTTCCTCCCTCGTCTTCTTCAGCATCCTAACAACTGAACCTAAGCCATATATTTTAAGTATTTCTGCCACTGACTTTGGGCACTGTGCAAAAATATGGACAGCAATTACCATCATTTCCCATGGTGAGTATTTCTAGATAATATTCAATATTTTAAACCACTAGCAGTTTTCTTGGGGCACTGTTCTGGTTAGGTTTGAATGTATACACTGTTTTACAATGAAAGGAGCATTATACTATGTAATATACCTGCTGAGTTACTTTGAGGCCAAGAAAGTCAAACTGTTAAGTGACTAAGAAGCTCAAATCATTCAGAGTTTAATTGTTGGTCAGGGAGCTTTACAGATTGGAATTTGAGAGTCAGTTTCAGGCTGTATCCATAGCCAGAGAATCTCCTGCAATAACTTTTCTTCCTTCTCCCACTCAGTTCCCTCTACAGTCCCCCAAGGATCTATCCTTGGCCCCCTCCTAGTTCTCATCTAAATGGTGTACCTCAGTGATGTCATCTGACAACACAACGTCAGATTCCATATATACGCCGATGACACCCAACTCTACCTCATCAGTCCCCCATCACTACCACTCACAACCCGTCAATTGTATCTCATCACCACCAACCACTCTCAACCCCTCCACTGCATCTAATTAGTCATGCTGTTTGTCAGACATCCAGTATTGGGTGAGCAAACATTTCCTCCAATTATAAATTGGGAAGACTGAAGCCATCGTCCCCGCCATAAACTCCATTCCCAAGCCACCAATTCCATCACCCTCCTGGCCATTGGGAGGATGAACTAGACTGATCGCAACCTCGGCATCCTATTTGACCCTAAGCTGAACTTCCGATCCCATATCCTCACAATCAATAAGACTATCTACTTCCACCTCCCATCTCCAACCCTGCCTCAGCCCAACCACTAGTGAAAAGACCAGCAGGCCTGAAAAAAGACCTGTATTTATATACTGCCTTTCATGACCTCCGGACGTTCCAAAGTACTTTTTGAACTTTAGTCACTGTTTTAATGTAGGAAAGCTCTCCCATGTTCACTGTTCATAAACTTCAGTTCATCCAAAGCTCTGCTGCCTGTATCCTGGCTTGCACCAAGTTCCATTCACCCATTATACCTGGGGTCGTTGACACACTTTGGATCCCAGTCACCAAATGCCTCAAATATAAAATTCTCATTCCTGTACTCAAATCCCTCCATGGCCTCGTTCCTCCCCATCTCTAACTTCCACCAGCCCTCCGAGAACCATGCGTTCCTCCAACTCTGGACTGTTGCCCATCCCCAACTTCCCTCATACCACAATTGGTACTTTTGAAGTGTGGTCACTGTTGTAACGTAGGAAAAGCAGCAGCCAATCTGCGCACAGAAAGCTCCATCTGTTTTTTTTTAAGTGATGTTGATGGAGGGATATATATTGGCCAGACCATCAGGGATAACTTCCCTGCTCTTCTTTGAAAGAATGCCATGGGATCTTTTATGTCCACCTGAGAGAGCAAGTGTGGCCTCGGTTTAACGTCTCATCCGAAAGACAACACCTCTGACGGTGCAGCACTCCCTTAGTACTGGACTGGAGTGTCAACCGATGTTTTTGTACTCAAGTCTCTGGAATAGGACTTGAACCCACAATTTCTGACCCAGAGACAAGAGTGCCACAAACTGAGCCACAGCATTCCAACCCTTGCTTTGTAAAGCTGCATCAACTAGAAATTCTAACCAATATTACAAATTATGGATGAAGGTTTGCTATTCAGCATTTCATACATTAGTTATTTTAATTTCTTCCCTTTTTGTTCCTTCCTGGAAGTATCAAAATCTGCAATCTGATCTTTATTTTGTCATGTTGCTTTGTACTTTGTACAGATGAGAGTTTTTGATTATAGTCTTTCAATGTAGATTTTCAGGTTACAATATTTGTATATGTGTCAAGTTTTCAACAATTCTACAGATACTGCTAAAGATACTGGATACTTTTGCTCGTTTGAGAGGAATATAGGCCCCCAAGTTGCCACACGCGGCGAAAAAGGCGCCCCTCAGAGTTGGGCACCTGTTTTTCGCACCGAAAAAAAACACGGTATTCGAGCTCCTTGGAGCTCGATGTCTGCTTGGCGCGGCGCACAGGGGGCGGAGCCTACCACTCGCGCCGATTTTGTAAGTAGGAGGGGTCGGGTACAATTTAAATGAGTTTTTTTGGTGCCGGCAACCCTGCGCGTGCGCGTTGAAGCGTTCGCGCATGCGCAGTCTGAAGTAAACATTGGCACTCGGCCATTTTAAAAAGTGCTGCAGAAAAAGTGAAAATTTGTTTATTGAACCCTTGCAACGGCTTGCATTTTAATTTTCTTGATATTTCTGTGTGTGAGGGAGTGCTTTTAGCAGCACTGCTGAATAAATCACCTGCTGAATTAATGTTGGCTCTTTAACCAGTGTTACTGCAGCAACTGTGCATTTTAATTCAGCCTTTTAAACTCGTTACCGTTTCAATCTCCACCACTCATTCTGTAATTAAAGATAGACTGTCATAAACAGGACACATGCACTTATTTGAGACTATTCAAATTCTTTGTAGCTGTTCAATTTTTAACATTTTTTAATAAAACCACATTGCCCTTCCATGATCAGCACTGAGGCTTCTTGCTGCTTTCTCCCTTTGCCGTCGGTTGGTCCCGACGGCAAACGGCTGCCTCAAGCACTGAGGCTTCTTGCAGCTTTCTCCCCCTGCCGTTGGTCGGTCCAGACAGCAAACCGCTGCCTGAAAGGCCTGCCTGAAGCACTTTCACACAGGTAGGAACATGGTTTATTTAATCTTTTCTTTGCTTATAAATTTTTATTCAGGTTGGATTTATTTGTATAATATTTATATAAGTATAACTAAGGATTTATTGTAGAATTTAATGACTTCCCTTCCCCCCCCACCTCGTTCCCGACGCCTAATTTTGTAACCTGCGCCTGATTTTTTAATGTGTAGACAAGGTTTTTTCAAGCCTACAAAAATCTTCACTTGCTCCATTCTAAGTTAGTTTGGAGTACGTTTTCACTGTGGAAACTTTCAAATCAGGCGTCAGTGGCCGGACACGCCCCCTTTTGAAAAATAAATTCTGTTCAAAAGTGAAACTGTTCTACCTGACTAGAACTGCAGAAAACTTAAATGTGGAGAATTCCGATTTCTAAGACACTCCGTTCTCCACCAGTTGCTCCTAAAAATCAGGAGCAAATCATGTGGAAACATGGGGCCATCGAGTGCAAGAATCAATTGCTTTCATTACTGCAGCTCACCATCTTCTCCAGCAAGCCAAGTGCACTTTTACCTCCAAATTCACTGCAGGTCATCACTACCCTCTATAAAAAGATTTTCTGAATGAATACTAATGTCGATGTGGCACAAGCACACAATTCCCTAAAAATGTGAGTGTAGGTAGATTAAAAAAATTTGACCAAAAGGCCAGTGGTATTTTGTTTTTTTAAGAACAGTGTCACACAGTACAAGAACAATCTCCACTGGTCTCTCCATCCTATCCACGACCATTTATTTTATATCCCTCATAATGCATGTCCATTACACTCTTTCAACATCACTTCCTTCTGCATTGCCCCGGGAAAAACATCTCCCCCAAGTCAGTTATAACCACAATCTTGAACTATGCATTGCCTAGTCTTTGGTCCTCCATTCACCATGATACTTCTGTAGCTATTGATTTGTTCAACCAATCCTTCACCTCCATCTTGATGCCCATAACCTCAGCGAAACTTCCATCATCTACGATCCTAGTCAGCTCCTCATCTTCACTCCGTTCATGTGGCGTAAACTTGAATGTAACTTGTTCACACTGTCTTAGCCATCAGTTGCCAGATCGAGCTCATACACATCAAGCTCTACTAGTCTTGCTCTCTACTGCTAAAATGTCCCACTGCTCTAGGATGATCCTGTAAAACAAAGATAAGCCCAGGCTCCTTTTCTCAACTAAAAACCATGTGCTAAAGTCCTTTCTCATATTCCCTCTACCCTCACCTCTAACATGTGTGAGGAGCTGATGGATATCTTTGCCTCCAAGATAGAGATAGTAGTCTGTTCAGCTGCCTCCTTCTCCTTGCCCTCCAAGCCAAAGAACCGTCCCATCCCCACCCTAGCCCTGCTCTCTGTTTCTCGAGCATATCCATCCCCTGCCAACTCCACGCTCATTTCATCTATATGACTCAACTCCTGTACATTCGAACTCATTCCTGATTTCGCAATTTCCCTTCTTGGTCCTCATGGTAGCCGATATTGTAAATGCTTCCCTCTCTTCAGGTACGGTCCCTTCACCACGGCCCTGCCCTCAAAAAGATGCACCCTCAACCAACGTCTCCCCTCACCAGCTTCTCCATTGTAAATAGCACGCACATGCAGAAATTTAAAGCGATTGTACACTAAAAGAAACAGGCTATGCAGAACCGAGCGCAGCTTACAGGGAACATTGCTTTCAACCCATCTGCCTATCTCTGTAATCTTCTTCTGCGCTACAACCTCCACCCCCAAGCCAACACTCTGCTCTTCTAACTCCAGCCTCTCATACATCTCCCCCTCCCTTTGTCTCTCCATTGGTGGTTGCGTCTTCAGCTACCTAGGTCCTTCTATTTGAAATGCTTTTGTTTGGATACATTTCCTTTGTTTGGTAGCATACAAATATTTTGATACCATTCCTATTCAAATTAGACCTTGCATTATAGTTTATCAGTCACAATTTGTTTTCCTTTTTTGGAAGAGAAAAGGAGGGAAGACTTAATTTAAAGTAAAAGGACCACATTTAAAATTGAGCCATTCAAATCACTAAATCAAGCATTTATATAGCGCCTTTCGTGACCTCAGGATGCCCTTAGTGTCTTACAGCCAATGAAGTACAATTTAAGTGTAGTCACTGTTATAACATAGGTAAATATATATTTTGTGCAAACTTTATTACTAGTTTGGTCTAATTGTGCATCTTGGTTGCATGGTGTTTGCAGAAGTATAATACAAGGAATCTTCTACGTTTCACAATCAGTGTTTTGTTGGCAGTGGAGGCAGAGTCACAGGATAGGAGCTAAAAGCAAACCTAATGTGTCTTAAATTGCCATTGGTTGACTCACTATCCTTGTGGTACCTGAAGTCAGTTTGGAGGTACAATGCCGTTTGCCCCTTCACATCAAGTTGACTGATGCATGGCTAACAGATGCTATACACTGCTGCAAGGTGGTAGTGGGAGAAAAGAGAAGTGTGCACATCACCTAGTATGTGAGATACGCGTCTGTGAAAGGTCAGTGAGAATGGGCGATTTTCAACCATCACATAAAACTGGAAAGCAATAAGAAACTGGACCTCTTTACTGGAGGTTTACAAAACATGCCCCAGCTCAAACACCCCCTTTCCCCTCCTCATGGAGGAAGGATAATTTGATGAGGGAAGACTCCTATTAGCCCCGTGTAAGGTCTGCAGTCACAGTAATGGAGGAAGTAGGAGAGAAATTGGAAAGGATAGAAATAGATAAAGAGAACGTACTAAAAGGTTGGCAGTGCTCAAAAGTAGAAAAGTCACCTAGTATCATCCTACATTGCTGAGAGAGGTAAGGATGGAAATTACAGAAGCTATGGCCACAATCTTCCAATCTTCCTTAGATATGGGAGTGGTACCAGAGGACGGAATGATTGCAAACGTTACACTCCTGTTCAAAAAAGGGGGGATAAACCCAGCAAACACAGGTCAGTCAGCCTAACATCAGAGATGGGGAAACATTTAGAGACACTAATTTGGGCAAAATTAATTGGCACATGGAAAAATATGAGTTAATAAATGAAAGCCAGCATGGCAAATCGTGTTTAACCAACTTGATTGAGCTGTTTGATGAAATGACGGAGAGGGTAGTGCGGTTGATAGGTATATTTACATTCAAAAGGCATTTGATAAAGTACCACATAATAGACTGGATAGCAAAATTGAAGCCTATGGGACTAAAGAGACAGTGGCTGAGGGATAAAACGCATAGGGCCCAAGTTTCCACATGATTCGCGCCTGATTTTTAGGAGCAACTGGTGGAGAACGGACTATTTTAGAAATCGCAATTCTCCACATTTTTTTTTCTGCAGTTCTAGTCAGGTAGAACAGTTCTAGTTTAGAACAGAATTTTTTCTTCAAAAGGGGGCGTGTCCGGCCACTGATG
Organism: Pristiophorus japonicus; assembly: GCF_044704955.1. Taxonomy (NCBI): domain Eukaryota; kingdom Metazoa; phylum Chordata; class Chondrichthyes; family Pristiophoridae; genus Pristiophorus; species Pristiophorus japonicus. Next base: position 61,261,091 of record NC_091987.1, read on the forward strand.
CCTGATTTGAAAGTTTCCACAGTGAAAATGTACTCCAAACTAAAGTAGAATGGCGCCAGTGAAGATTTTTGTAGAACTGAAAAAACCTGTTCTACACATTAAAAAAATCAGGCGCAGGTTACAAATTAGGCGTCCAGAACGAGGTGGGGGTGAAGGGAACTCATTAAATTCGACAATAAATCCTTATTTATACTTCTACAAATAAATCCAACCTGAATAAACAATTATAAGCCAAGAAAAGATTAAATAAACCATCTTCCTACCTGTGTGAAAGTGCTTCAGCCAGGGAGAATTCTGCAGCTGTTCGTGCCGCTGAGCGAGAGAGGAGAGAGGAGAGAGGAGAGAGGAGAGAGGAGAGAGGAGAGAGGAGAGAGGAGAGAGGAGAGAGGAGAGGAGAGGAGGAGGAGGAGGAGAGGAGGAGAGAGAGGAGAGAGGGAGGGAGGGGAAGGAGGGAGGGAGGAGGGAGGAGGGAGGGAGGGGAGGGAGGAGGAGGGAGGAGGAAGGAGGGAGGAGGGAGGAGGGAGGAGGAAGGAGGGAGGAGGGAGGGAGGGGGAGGAGGGAGGGAGGAGGGAGGAGGGAGGAGGGAGGGAGGGAGGGAGGGAGGGAGGGAGGGGGAGGAGGGAGGGAGGGGGAGGAGGGAGGGAGGGGGAGGGGGGAGGGAGGGGGAGGGGGGAGGGAGGGGGAGGGGGGAGGGAGGGGGAGGAGGGAGGGAGGGGGAGGAGGGAGGGAGGGGGAGGAGGAGGGAGGGGGAGGGGGGAGGGAGGGGAGGGGGAGGGAGGGGGAGGGGGAGGGAGGGGGAGGGGAGGAGGGAGGGAGGAGAGAGGGAGGGAGGAGAGAGGGAGGGAGGAGAGAGGGAGGGAGGAGAGAGGGAGGGAGGAGAGAGGGAGGGAGGAGAGAGGGAGGGAGGAGAGAGGGAGGGAGGAGAGAGGGAGGGAGGGAGAGGGAGGGAGAGAGGGAGGGAGGAGAGAGGGAGGGAGGAGAGAGGGAGGGAGGAGAGAGGGAGGGAGGAGAGAGGGAGGGAGGAGGAGGGAGGAGGAGAGGGAGGGAGAGGAGAGAGGGAGGGAGGAGAGAGGGAGGGAGGAGAGAGGGAGGGAGGAGAGAGGGAGGGAGGAGAGAGGGAGGGAGGAGAGGGGGAGGGAGGAGAGAGGGAGGGGAGGAGAGGGGGGAGGGAGGGAGGAGGGAGAGGGAGGAGGAGAGGGAGGGAGGAGGTGGGGGGAGGGAGGAGAGGGGGAGGGAGGAGAGGGGAGGGAGGAGAGGGGGAGGGAGGAGAGGGGGAGGGAGGAGAGGGGGAGGGAGGAGAGGGGGAGGGAGGAGAGGGGGAGGGAGGAGAGGGGGGAGGGAGGAGAGGGGAGGAGGGAGGGGGAGGGGGAG